>NC_092105.1:24597403-24784903 GCF_045679555.1 Salvelinus alpinus | reverse complement strand
AAGCAAAATAATTGTTTGGTATATTTGTCTTGGTTTAAGGATGGAAGGGTGTCTGGGCCCAGCAGCAAAGCAGGACCCAGTGAACCAAGGGATCTCCTGCCTCATTTAAAAGGATCAACCCTTTGGTTTGGGGACACTTTAAAACAATGTTACAACAATGGACTGACATTTTTCTCAGACTCTCTGAATCTCTGCAGTTTATTTCATTTAGCCAATCCTTTAATTTATCCAATCCTCCCTTTGTTTTTACCAGCCAGGCTAGAAAAAAAACTATGCAGCTCCAACAAAACTCCCACAGAAAGAACAATAACAGTGAGTACTGTAGAGGAAGCTGAAACTTGGCAGTGTTTGTGTAGTAGGGCTTAGTTAATAACTCTTTGCGTCCCTGCAGAACACCGGTGTTGGTGTGAGGGATTGTCTGACATGCTGCATTCAGCTTCTCCCAGCCAGGGAGGATGAGACTGATTGGTTTTCATTGTTCTCCTCTCAGCTGACATCAGGCCCAATTGTGCCTGTGAAATCCCCAATCTACAACGCTCACCTTCACCCGGTTCAAAGCAATATACAACATTTGACACATGGGTTTTAAAAGCAAAGAGCTGTTTGTCTGGCAGAGATAAAACATAATTCTAGAGTTGTTTTCTGATGAATTGTGACATGTGGTAAGGCCTCTAAATCCAACAACAACAGGTGAGAAATACACATCATCTGGATGCCACACATAGGCTCACACACACACACACACTCGCGCATACACACACACACACACTCGCGCATACACACAGTGCAGAGAAACAGTTTCAGAACCACGGACAGAAGCTGGAAGCAGCCTAAAACAAAATCTCAGAGGCACCTCTGAAGTCAATGTGAAAGACACCATAGGGCTGACTGGAAAGCTGACACACTACTCATCAACTCAATCATCATTCAATCTTTGATGGCAGCACAAAGACACACTGGGCTGTTATGTAGCACCTGCCTGGGAGAAGAGGGAGTAGTATCACTTTTATTGAACTGAGAGAACAATCAAATATAACCTAGGGGCCACATCCCTCTGTGTCCCTGTAGAATCAATAGAACTATTTTAAACCTGAGTGATAGCGTGTACGCACACACACACGCACACACACGCACACACACCTGAGCTTCTTTAACCACATTTGGTGGCAGAGAGACAAAGACGACACAATAGAGAAGAAAAAAAAAGATTAAACTCTAAAGGCAACATAAGGGTAATTTTATTATCTGGTGTGATTCTTATGTGGTTTGCAGTCATGCATCAGGTCAATGCAGCAGAATGGAACAGTAATGGGATCCAAAAGCCTGCTGAGGGCTCAATTCACATGACAGCATCAATCTGCCTGGATCAAGGAATCTGTCTGTATAGTTTGAAGGTATAGTATGGCCTTAAATAAATACAATTTAACCTCAGTCTTTACATAATTCAATCCAGCCACTGCATTAAAAAAATGGGATGTTTTATGTTTTTGATTGGATACTGTAAGTATTTGGTCCATTTGTAAACCTTATGTAAAACGTAATGGACGGTTGTAGTCATTGAAGGATGTAGATAGGTAACCTTAGCCTAATTGATTTGCCACCCCCGGGTTGACAACTTCTCACTCTCCTGCGTTCATAGCGTTCGTAGCGCGGGAAAGGGCTCCGTGCGTTATTTACCGGTAGGCTGTTGTCCTTCCAGTAGGCCTATTTTTTCCACACATGATAAACTGTTTAATAGCCATAGGTTCACATTATTCAAAATCAAACTGCGTGCTATTTTCAAGCAATTAAAAACGCAGACTGACACTTATTTGGAAAAGCACACGTGCTGGTTGGAATATGAATGTCGTAGCATAGAGCTCCTGACTATTATGTTATTGGCGGTGCCTACTGTAACATGTTACATGACCTATCTATAGGTTCCGGCCTATATATTGGTCAATGCAATATTTGGTTAACTGTAGCCTATTATGGCTACATTTAGGCCCGGGTGGAAACACTTGCCACAAGTGTGAATTAAAGCGCATATCAGCAGCCTTTACCCGAAAAAAAATATATATAACAAATAACT
This sequence comes from Salvelinus alpinus, assembly GCF_045679555.1. NCBI lineage: Eukaryota > Metazoa > Chordata > Actinopteri > Salmoniformes > Salmonidae > Salvelinus > Salvelinus alpinus. The sequence continues at coordinate 24,782,832 of NC_092105.1, read as the reverse complement.
AATTTAGGCTAATATTAAACTGTTCTCCAAAATCATGCGCAGATAAAATCTCTCACCTTGATTGCCGTGGCTGGTAGGAGTGAAGAGAATCCGAAAAAATAGGAAAACGAGGCAGAGTTTTTCTCCTAAAGTCATTTCTGTACCATCCACAGGCTGCCCAGCACCGCGCCGAGCAGGAGACTATCCAAGAGAAGAAACCTGGTCACAAAGCGCCTTTAGATCCCAAGTGGAGCCGTGGGTGTCTCTCCTCTCCCCGGACCCTCCTCACATCCAGTCCCCGCTGGAGAGAGCTGACAGACGAATGTAGGCTACTGGAGGAGATCCATCGCATGATCAGGCGGAGAGCTTAGGAAGGTTGGTGAAGTTCACACCGCGGCAAAAACAAAAATCAAGACGACATTTACCAGCAGCGACCGCATTTCTAGAGCAATGCTCAAAGACAAAATACGTTGCGCTCCGTGTCGGAGCTTCCTGTATTTCACTGTTTTGACAAGAAATCTAATCAAACATTCCTCCTCGGTGCGCTATTTTATTTCCTCCTGGTTTCAGCTAAGCGTATTCGTGATTCCTTCACGCGGGAAATGGAAGACGCCAGGATGCGGCTCGTGACATACAGTTCCAAACTCCAAGTGGCGCGGTATCAGTTGTTTGGTTGGTGTGAGCGAGCGTAGTGCCGCTGTAGCCGGTTCCATGCAAGCCTGGACTGACTGCTGCAGCAGAGAACTGTGCAACTCCCGTTTACGACAGAGTACAGCTACAGAATGGCGAGACAGAGCGCATCTGTGCAGGGCGCCCGGCGCTAGAGGGTGTTAGCTGACAACACAACGGCAGTGTGCATGGCAGCCAGCAAAGTCTATGTGTGTGTGCGTGTGCGTGTATGTGTGTGCCTCTTCCAGCTGGACATCAATATTTCTGCAGGTTATTGATGACCAGTGTTGTTACCTCTATTCCAGGTAGATTTGGATTGCAAATTATCTGTGTGGGAGGAAATGTAACATAATGTGATGCATAGAGTAAATTGCAAATTAATATATTTGCCTCCATTTTAAACGAGATTAGCTATGCTTACCTAGGCCTATACCTTTTTTATATTTAGAAAATACATTTTGAAGGTCAGGCAGGGCATTCATTTTCACATTATTATGTTACTTTCATGTAGGCCTACAGTAAATGTACTGTAAAGCTGAATTCAAGTTTATAATTGAAATAGTTAATTTGGAAAACATTGAATCTGTTGTAAATTGCTCCTAGACCTAGGGTCAGTTTTGTGTTTTCCCCCTAATGGTTAATGTTAGGCATCTTGGTAGATGAGCTGATCCTAGGACTGTGCAACTTCTACCCAGTGGATCTTCGAAGCAGTAGTGTCATCCTGGCCAACAACAATGTCAGCCAGGAGTACAGAAGGTCTTCATCCCATCCCAATGGACGCTTCATGGAGTGAGTAACCAAACTGCACCTCACCTTGTGGGGTTAAACAAAGCAACACTCCCTCCTGTCATGATGACAGTCAATCAGTATAAGGGACATCAGTCAGAATTAGTCAACTCTAAGCCAACCAGAAACAATATCAGTCAGAACCACTCAGCTCAAAGGCATTCAGACACATTGTCTGCTCTAGCCAATGACCATCCCTGTCACTGAGCACTTGGGATTAAGCCCACATTACAACAACAGAATGTACTATGCAAAGCTCCACCAATACAATTGATCGATAAAGGTCAAGGCATTTGTAGGTCCAGGACGACAGCTATCGAGGAAGTGGCGTGACAGCACAATGCTAGCTTATCCAATCGCCACACAAATTATTTGTTGTCAGTACATGTTGGCAAAAGCAGAACTAACCAGGTAGGCAGGCTAGATAATATTTATATGTCTATAATAATGGATAAAACTATGAATGTGACAGTCCAGATGTATTGCAGTTATAAACCACTGGGTAAGGGATATGAGGACATAGGCTTTAGAATTGACGCCTCATAGACATATTATTGTTATGGATATAGCCAGTTGGATAGAGATGGAGAATGGATTCACAATCCTATATAGTGGCTGATGATGATTGCATGATTTGAACGTATTTAGTGTTGACAATACAATTAATTAAAAACTGTGTTTTAGTGAATGTGTTAAAAATCCTCTTGGACAAACAACAACCTTTTTCAGTGAAAATAGTTAAGAACTAAATAATTCATTCATTCAAATTCATTATCCTGTTTTCATCCTTTACAGTATGTATACATCTAATGCAAGTTATTTGCTTATGTGAAGGAACAACACAATCTCACACTCAATTAGAGCAAATATGTACAAAAAGTATTGCTTTTTTTGTGACTTAATTCATTGTAAAAGACACATTTTTGTGCGACTTCATTCATAGGAAAATATATTTTTTGGGGGCACACTTGTGAACAATCTATTGAACGTTAAGGGAGCAGTGCATTTTGGGCAATGGTGTTCTACACTGCCTTTTTTTGTGTCCCACATTTATTCATATAAAAAATAAACGTGTTATCAACCCAATATTGTTAATCAACCAGGTTGTCACCGAAATGCATTTTGGGCAATGGTGTTCTATACTGCCTTGTTTTGTGTCCCACATTTATTTATATAAAAATCAAACGTGTTATCAACCCAATATTGTTATTCAACCAGGTTGTCACCGAAATACTTGTAATATAATAGTAGCCTTACATTTTTTTTATTTTTAAAATGCCATTGCTGTTTTCTATGCTTACTTTCGCTCAAGGGACACTGGTTCTATTTCGGATTTAATGAGGGTTGCCAGATTGGAGTAAAAAGCTGTATTTGTCTTTTTTTTTGTGGTATTGATGAAGGTATTTGATTGGGGAATGGCGATACATTTTCATGATGGGAAATTAATTCATCAATAAATGTGGTGAAACAGAAGACCTGGAAAAAATATCTCGTGTTGCAAGTAAACAGAGTAAATACGCGTAAAGGAAAGTGTGAAATACAGGATTTTTTTTTTTACAAAAGAAGACAATTTAATGAAAAATGCCATAGAGATAAGGTAAATGATAGGAGGCCTCCCAAGTGGCGCAGCAGTCTAAGATACTGCATCGCAGTGCTTGAGGCATCAATACAGACCAGGGTTCGATCCCAGGCTGTTTCATAACTGGCTGTGATTGGGAGTCCCATAGGGGGGCGCACAATTGGCCCAGCGTCGTTCGGGGAGGTTTTGGCCGGGGGGGCTTTACTTGGCTCATCGCGCTCTAGAGACTCCTTGTGGTGGGCCGGGCACCTACAGGCTGACTGTCGATTGAAAGTTTTTCCTCCGACACAGTGGTGCAGCTGGCTTCTGGGTTAAGCAGGCAGGTGTTAAGAAGCGCGGTTTGGTCAGTCATGCTTCGGAGGACGCAGGACTTGACCTTCTCCTGAGCCTTTCTGGAAGTTGCAGCGATGAGACAAGATTGACATTGTGGAGAAAAAGGTAAAATACCCCCAAAAACTAAATAGGATTGTCCTTTGATAAGGGATGTGATGGTTCAGAATGATAATAATACAATGAACAAATTGAAATAAAAGAATGGTTGAGTTGAGAAAAAGTCCCATCCTTTAAGAGTCTGTAGAGAGCTGCTGTGCTCTGCTGTAATAGGAGGAAATGAGGTGTGACTGTAGCAGGGGAAGCTAACTGTGATCCATGGATCTCCCCTGCTTTAGAGAGAGAGAACAGTCTGTGTGTGTGTTCGCGCATGCGTGCATGTATGCGTTTGTGTGGGGGTGTGTGTATGTGTGTGCGCGGGTGTATGTGTATGTGTGATCCAGAACACTTTCTGCCAAGCCAGAATGATCTGTAGATAGTACAGGAACAAGCCCAGATCAGCACAACTGACAGCAGGAATGAGGCTTTATACCACAGTTAAACACTAACAAGTTTCAGAGGTTACACAACGACCATGGTCTTTATAATGAGCAGAAAGATGTATGCCTGGAATCCTACAATGAAACAATGTGTACTGTATGAAACAAAAAAGGAACTTATATGAATTATAAATCTACCCAGCTTGCAAGCCAAATCAGGGTCAGAGGAGAAGTACTCTAATGTACGTTACAGATGTAGGATCTTAATTTGAGCCAGTTTGCTACAGCAAGAAAATAATCCTGCAGCAACAGTAAATGTGAATTATTATGCGGATTACAATTAATGGACATTTTTGTAGGGGTTGATACCTTTTTCGTAAGGGAAAATCAAGTTTCAAAGTGGAAATAACAAACTTCAGAAGCCTTTTTAAAAGTCAAATAAACTACCAGTTTTAATATTCAGTGCATTGCAGGAAAGTTATCCTGCAACAGGGTGATCAAATTAAGATCCTACATCTGTATATTACTGTAAAGTCTTCTGATTAGGTGTAACAGACAGTAGAGTATGCTACAGTCCCTCAAGGCTAAAGCCACATTGAACAATTTCAGACTTTATTACACAAACAGGAAACAAATCAGTGAAAAATAAACCATGATTGCACCACTTCAAAGTTGCAATTTTCAGTCTAAAGTGTATTGCAATTTGTTGGCTAAGTCAATTTTAGCCGTTGATTTAAATGGCATTGCTTTATGTTGCTGTTTATTACAGACCTCAGGACCTCCAGGTGGAAGCAGAGAAAGAGCACTACAGACCACAGCTGTGTGTGCGTGTGTGTGTTTTCACATTGCCGTGCAGGTTGTGTGTTTTTCCACGTGTCCACACCTGTGAGAGACACACGTTTATGAAAGGTAACTAAATCTATAAGGCTGACACGTTTCCTGTCAATGTGTTGGTAAAGCCAACTCTTTAAACACTGCCAGCATTCCCATCTAACTAAACATAATGTACTGCATTCACTTTCTATATTTTTCAGAAACTTTATTATTTTGAAAGGTTTTACCGTATTATTGGCTAGAGTAAAACTGAAAGACAACAATTAAACACCTTTTTTTGGCATGGTCATACACACACACACACACACACACACACACACACACACACACACACACACACACACACACACACACACACACACACACACACACACACACACACACACACACACACACACACACACACACACACCTCTCCTACAGTTCAACTCCAAATATGCACACACACTTAAGACACACACACATACACACATACACCCTTCTCTCCTTAAATTCACCTCTGAGTATACACACACCCTTCCCCTCCGTGGGCCCACCTCCCAGTGTTACCTAATGGTCCATGGTTCTAACCTTCCCCGTAGCGATACAGAGAAGAATGACCAGAACAAATAGAGAACAGCTCATCATCAGGCCTGAGAGGCTGGACGGCTGGAATCCTGGTAGTTAAACCTTCGCTCAGGGAGGAGTGAGGGAGGGAGCGAGAAAGAGAGAGATAGAGGGAGAGGGAGAGAAACAGAGAAGAGCCGGTGGTCAAGCAGATGGAGACCCTTATTAAAGCGAGGGAATAGAGGGGCTGGCAGCACATGGCTTCTCATAAACTTTATGTGTAACACTCATTCAGCCATTTAGGATTGTACCCTCCTTTCTCGGTCTCGTTATCTCACTCTCCCCACCTCCCAAGAGTTTCAAGCCTATTTATTTGAAATCATAAATACCTTCCAAACAACCTGAGTTGAATAATTATATCATTGTCATAGATTGAATGTATCATGTGATGATGAAGCTTCTCTGACAATTCTGTCTGGTCCTATATTCATACGAGAGGAGAGGAAAACATATGAACAATACCGTGCGGATGTACAAGCTGTATGTTAATAAACCATTGACTGTACAGTAAGCATACACACTTAATTACGGAGTCTGTGAGTTTCACAAAGGATTCCTTAGTTGTATTATCATCTGGGGACGAGTCTTCTCACAAAGCTCTCCAGTGCTAATTCTATTGTCCTCTCAAGGAAAAGGAAATGATTTGTTGCATTAGCTGAATGGCGTACAGTCAGTGCTTGTCAAACACAGAAATACATAATTCAGTAAATAAAGAAATTGTGTGTCCAATTAAATAAATGTCATATTAAAATCCACATAAGTGACAGGCTTGATTATGCTCAGCGATAAAGCACAGTGTGAGGTACCAAACTGAGAGGTTTAAAATAGGTGCCTGGCTAAATGTATGTTTCATTTTGAAGACAGATCCTTTAATTCGAGGCAGCACCAATCCAATGTGGAATTCAGCCACCTGACAGTTTCCCCCCAAAATTCCATTAGTAATTGGCTGATGGCTGGATTAAATGGTGTATTAAAGGAGCCATCCATCATGGTCCTAAACAGCATGAGACAGAGAGGGAGGGAGCACCGTGCTGCTAGACATGTCTGTTCTGATGGCCTCATGCAACCAGCAGTGCCACAGCAGTGGTCTGTCTCTATCTGACCATGCTGGAAAGGACTTTCTAACCACATTGGGAATTAAAACACGGAAGCTTTTATTTGAGGAGCTGATCATCATTCAGAAATAGAAATAAGAGTTGGTTTCAGTTTCGTTCAACTTTTGGTCAATTTATGAATGCAGTTAGATGGCTATTACCTAACCTCATGTCTACTTTTTATGCAGGGGAATTGCAACAAAACTATTCCTGTCTCTTAGTTATCCCTCAGAGTGTCTACAGGGCAGGCTGAGATCCCAATATCCAGACGGTCAGAGGCAACGTCCATCACTATTAAATTAATGGGATCAGTTTCAGAGCCACAAACAATGACTGGGTACAATCTGTCAGTGTGTGTGTGCGTGTGCGTGTGCGTGTAGGGGGATCCTCAAAAATAGCTGGTCGAGTGCTGCAGTCTGATGAATAATTTATTGGAATGTTTTGGCCTCTCCTCTCCTCATCACTGAAAAGCAGGACACAGAACAAGGAGGTAACACCTGAAGTGGCTTCTCATGTAAGTGTTATATTGATACAATTTCTGATCCCTCATGTTTCTTATTATTGCAGATATGTACTGGAATTGCATAATGAGAGGGTACTGTCTCCCGGGTGGCGCAGTGGTCTGCGCCACCAGAGTCTCTGGGTTCGCGCCCAGGCTGGGCTCGGTTCGCGCCCAGGCTCTGTCGCAGCCGGCCGCAACCGGGAGATCCGTGGGGCGACGCACAATTGGCATAGCGTTGTCCGGGTTAGGGAGGGTTTGGCCGGTAGGGAGGGTTTGGCCGGTAGGGATATCCTTGTCTCAGTATGTAAAAAAAAAAAAAAAAGTAGTGAAATGTATGCACTCTACTGTAAGTCGCTCTGGATAAGAGCGTCTGCTAAATGACTAAAATGTAATGTAAATGTAAATGGTACGCGTTGGACAGGCTGAGATAAATCAACATAGAAACCATTAGACCAAATCTTTCTTTAATAAAAAGCGAAACATAAGTTGTGGTAGCATGGTTCATTATACTGAGCCTATGTACAACCAGGGTTTAGAGCTTTCTCTGCCAGATTCTACATTCTCTCTTCAAAGTGTGTATCTAATCTGGATTTGGATCCTCAGATTGTGTCTCATTTAGAGATGATTAGGATTACATTAATTACACATAACTGTAGAGACTCATGCTGTTTCCTTTCCTTTGATCAGCAACCAGAAAACGATTTCACATTTCAGCAGGGCATCACCCAGGTTTAAATGCAGCGTCAGACAGAATGTTTTTTTATATATCAGCTGTTCTAAAATTGTCTCCAAAATGTCTCTTGTCAATCAAAGGTTTTTTCTCTGGCCACAGGGTCATAGCTGTTTTACATGTTGTTGTCTTCTGTCACCCCTTCTGATCAAGACAGTCTGCTGCAGTAGGAAGATACTACTACAGATAAAGGGCAACTGTATCTTCATAGAAAAACAGTTGAATGTATTGTTAAAGGCTGGTGACGTTTTGGTCGTAATGACCTTCACCCATGTCTGTATTCAGAGTGTGTCACAACCTCCGTCGGCACTCTTCTGCCCCCCTCCTAGAACACACACAGTTTAGAGAGATTATGAGGTCAGGTGTTAAATAATAGTTTCACTCAGCTGACAGATTGTCTTCCTCTGCGTGGGCTCTCTGTGTCGCTTTTCCTGCTCCTCAACACTCCCCCCTGTACACTGAAAAGTCAATAATTATTTTGGAGCTATTTTCTCCCAAGTTACCACTCTCTCAGCAGACATGATAATTGAGGCTTTTCATGGGAGAGAGCAGGGAAAGTAGGGTGTTCAGAGTGCTGACAGTTTGAAACCTCTGTGTGTGTGAGACAGTCACTCATACAGACACACAAGCATGCCTGCACCCATATACACACAAATGCACACAAACGTGCACATGCACACACCATCCCCTATGCAAGATCAAGAGGCTGCATAGCCTGCTTATTAAAATGTCACATTGAAAAACTTCCTGTTTGGTAGTTGTGGTCTGGAGCTAGGAAACATGGTTTGCAGTGTATTCTTACATTTGAATGGGGATGTCTAGTCAGTTGAACAACTGAATGCATTCAACTGAAATGTGTCCTCCGCATGTCAATCTCTCAATCTCTCAAGGCTCAAAGTGGAGGAGAGATTGACTTCATCACTACTTGTTTTTGTAGGAAGTGTTGACAAGCTGAATGCAGCGAGTTGTCTGTTTAAACTACTCAGACTCCCATGAATACCCCACAAGACATGCCACCAGAGGTCTCGTCACAATCCCCAGTCCAGAAAAGACTATGGACGGTGCACAGTACTACAATACATAGAGCAATGACTACATGGGACTCTATCCACATCAGGTAACTGATGCAAGCAGTAGAATCAGATTTAAAAACAGATGAAAATACACCTTATGGAACAGCAGGGACTGTGAGAGACACACACAGGTACATACACACGCATACGCACACAAGCGCTAGCACACACACTCTACACACATACATTGTAATATTGTTGTATAGTGGTATCATACATTTTGTGTTGTGGATATGTGGTGGTGTGACAGTGTTATATTATCTTTTGCTTTATGTGTAATGTAAGTGTCTTAATGTGTTTGGACCCCAGGAAGAGTAGCTGCTGCCTTGGCAACAGCTAATGAGGATCAAATACAAAATACAAACCCAACCCCTCTGATTCAGAGAGGCTCAGGGGGAGCAGCTGTTGTTGGGGGTTAACTGCCTAGATCAAGAGCAGAACAACAGATTTTTCCACCTTGCCGGCTCGGGGATTCGAACCAGCGACCTGCCACCAATGGATAGACAAATACTCACACACGGATAAACTCACTCACTCGTACAAATACACACAGCCTTTCCCACGGATGCACAAACCAACGCACATACCTACAGCTGCAGCAATTCAGCACACTTTCAAGTCCCAGAATAGATCATACATAGATATCTTGGCTGGATAGCCAGTTGGTAAGCCTAAGGCGTTTCTCTATAATTATTATAATAGAGAAGAGCAATCTGTGTGTTCCATGGCCCTGTGCTAGATAACTGATGAGAGGATGCAGTCACAGCTAAAATCACACCTGTGAGAGCATAACTGAACTCAATAGCATTTCTAACTATACTCTATACAGTTTAAAGGTTATGTGCAACTCTCCAGAAGTAATGTGGTACAGAATCTGGGGCCTATGTCTTTACTGCAGTTGTGAAACTTTCCTTTCTCTGTTTTTGTTCCCACCCGTGACACTCACATGTGCACACACACACACGTCCACGCACGCACAAGCGTGCACATAAACACACACACAAACACACCCCACTCATGCATGCATGCATGCACGCACACACCCACACTCACACACGCACGCACACATACACACACACACTGACAGGAGCTGAGAGAATCAATTGACATGCTCATTAGGCAGAGGAAGTCATTATGGCAGTTTTTGGAGCATTCCTCCTTTCCCCTGTTCCTCTCTCACTTGGCTGCCGACTCCTACCGCTGTTCTCTCATCACCGGCATTGTGTGTGTGTGTGTGCTTGTGTCTGAGTGTCTGCACTTGTTCCTGTGTGTATATCCACTCGATGGTGTGTGTGTGTGTACATTCTCCTGCAGCGAACAATATACACACACCCGCACATGCCAGTCATTCAGCATTGCCGGAGCTCTGGCCAATCGTGTCGTCTCACGCTGGGCCACACAGACGATCAGCAGGAGTGTGTTTGGAAACCCAGTATTCAGCTGTCAGAACCACTGCTCTGTCCCTGCTCATCCTGCTAATCCTGCCCTCTCTAGGGACAGACAGAGGTGTGAAAAGACATATAGGAGTGAGCAAACAGGCTGCATCAGGAGACAATCATGTGAAGCAGTGGACCAGAGACAGGCGATTGGAATGACCTTGACTGGTCTAGAGCAACCATAGGCCCAGTGGAACCTACACAACAACTGTAACAGTCCCTGAAACTTAACTTAGCTTTCTTCTGTCTTCGCTGCACGACTGAATGATGTATAGGGACAGATATAATAGCTACAATAGACAAACACTCAGAAAGATATTGCTCATCTGGCAGTCTAATGTTTGGAAGTGACTGTGGTAAGGTGGAAAGTATTTTGACTCAACTCTGACACATTGAATCTTTGGCAGCTAGATGTATGGATGTCACAGTAATACTTGTAGCTTGGAACTATAGACATTGTCTGTATGGGTATTGTGAGACTGAGAGCAGTGTGACTAATTCCATCATCAGAGCTATGAAATGATAATGCCACGCCCCATAATAGCGTGACTGTCTGTATCCCCACAAGTCCTCACTAGTGCCATATAAACCATGTATCATCACTCACTGTGATTCACCACCAATTAGATTTGATCCTTTATTTTTGGAATCTTTTGCACTTAAATTTACTAAACCAGATCTGAACCAAGATTGCTACAGTGCCTCAGAAAGTATTCATACCCCTTGACTTATTCCACATTGTGTTACAGCCTGAATTGAACAGGGATTAAATAGATTGACAGGATGGTTACAGTCACACGTTCACTGGTTGGGTAGAAAACAATATATATTTTAGATAGGAGTAGTAATGATACATGCCTCCAGAAAGTATTCAGCCTGAATTCAAAATAGATTAAATCGTTTTTTTTCTCTCACCTATCTACACACAAAACCTCATAATGACAAAGTGAAAACATGTTTTTAGAAATGCTAGCAAATGTATTGAAGATGAAAAACAGAAATATCTAATTTACATAAGTATTCACACCCCTGAGTCAATACTTTGTAGAAGCACCTTTGGCAACGTTTACAGCTGTAAGTCTTTCTGGTTAGTATTGTGGCGTAACTACAAGATTGTTGATCGATCCTCAGTTTTCTCCTATCACAGCCATTAAACTCTGTAACTGTTTTAAAGTCACCATTGGCCTCATGGTGAAGTCCCTGAGCGGTTTCCTCCCTCTCTCAACTGAGTTAGGAAGGACGCCTGTAGCTTTTTTTTTACCCATCTACCAATAGGTGCCCTCTTTGCGAGGCATTGGAAAACCACCCTGGTCTTTGTAGTTGAATCTGTATTTGAAATTCACTGATCGACTGAGGGACCTTACAGAGAATTAATGATATGTGTGGGGTACAGAGATGAGGTAGTCATTAAAAAATCATGTTAAACACTATTGTTGAACACAGAGTGAGTCCATGCAACTCATTATGTGACCTGTTCAGCAAATTTTTACTCCTGAACTTATTTAGGCTTGCCATAACAAAAGGGTTGAATATTTATTTACATTTTTATAAACATTTCGAAAAACATAATTCCACTTTGACATTATGCAGTATTGTGTGTTGGCCAGTGACAACAAAATATAAATTGTATCAATTTTAAATTCAGACTGTAGCACAACAAAATGTGGAAAGAGTCACTGTTAAAATATATGGAAGGTACATTTTTCTCAACAATTATAGGGGTCAGAACCATCAGATTATATCAAGGCAATGAGTAGAACGGGCTTGGGGATTGCCTTAGTCAGGGGTCTCTAAATACGATTGGGTGTGCAGGCTTTTGTTCCAGCCCAAAAGTACGCAATTTATTCAACTAAACTAGGAGGAAAAGCTTACTGGACCGGAGCCCTGACCTCTGATGTTATATAGACTCAGAGTCATGGAATCTTACAGAGGTTGTGCTCTTTAATGCTGCTGTGTTTCTACAATAAGTTTTTTTTCTCTGCAACTGTCACTCTATGTTCAGTAACTGACTTGAGGAGAGGGAGAGAAAGGGAAAATGAGAGAAAGAGCTAGAGAGACAAAGAAAAATAGAGAGGGAGAGAGAGATAAATAGGGTTAAAGAGTGAGGGTGAGAGAGAAATAGAGAGAGGGTCAGAGAGCCTCCCTCCTTGGGTTGGGGTGAGGGAGAGCGTGGATTCCGTGACTATCACTCGGTGGCCTGGCTGACTGTAATTCAACAGGACCGTCATCGCTCATGAAAGAATCATGGCATATCATCAAATAGGAGTAAAAACCCGGGAGGCTTCCCGCGCCCTGAATATTTCATGTAATGGAGGCTCTCACCACCATGGAAACTCTCAACAACTCAGGATTGCGTGCAAATATTGACTGTAGCGCTGAGGGCTGAGGGCAGGGCCGGGCGGACATGTGTGTGTGTCTGTGTGTGTGTCGTCCATGGAGCCTGAGTGAGTTTTATAAATAATGGTAATCAGATGTGACACATCACACAGCAGGGGGGGTAGCGGCCACTCATAACCTCATACTGGAGAGATGTTACAGTTAAAACTAATGCAGGCAGAGAGCACTAGGAGAGAGGGGGAGGGAAAAAGTGCCCTGATGCATATGAATTGACAAATGTGTGTTGTGGCTGCCATTGAATGGAGCTCAAACGTAGGTCTGAGGAAACATCAAAACACAATCCAGGGCTGACAAGCAGCGAGAGAGGAGAGGAGGAGGGGAGGGGGGAGAGGCTGTGTCTATTGCCTGGTTGAGAGCTCTGCAGTGCGGCTACACTACAGACCCTGCTAGTTCTCCCTGGACGATGGAATCCGCAGCTACTGTACATTAAACATGGAGCTCACCAACTAATACACTCACTGCCTGCAAACTAGTGTCACTACAGACCACCACTTATTAACATTAATACATTAGTAATGCACTAGGAAAAGAGGTAGTTTGGAAAGTTTACTTGAAGTAAGGGATGTACTAAAATAATTGGGTTAGCTAAGTGTATTCTGAACAGTAGGGTGTCTTCGACAGTAGGAATTTAAGAGAGAGCAATTATTATTTACAGTAACACATCAGTGATTTGAGCACTGTAGACAGACAGTGAGAATCTAACTCTATCTGTGTGTATCTGTCTGTGTGTAATGTGTTTGACTGGAGCTGTTTGCATTTGATCAGCCCTCTCAGACAGGGTAATTGAGGCTCAGACTGCTTTTGAGTCTGTCTGAGAGGAACATAACTGCATCTCCTCACTAATGTAGAAATCTGATCCGTTACAGATTTACTGTCTGCTGTGTGTGTGTGTGTGTCTGAAAGAGAGAGAGAGAGAGTGAGAGAGTGAGAGAGAGAGAGAGAGAGAGAAAGAGTGTGTGTGTGTGTGTGTGTGTGTGTGTGTGTGTGTGTGTGTGTGTGTGTGTGTGTGTGTGTGTGTGTGTGTGTGTGTGTGTGTGTGTGTGTGTGTGTGTGTGTGTGTGTGTGTGTGTGTGTGTGTGTGTCATAGTGTGTGCCATCACATTGAGTTGTTTTACTGTTTATAATAGTTGATTTACTCCAGTCAAGAGCAACACAGTAAACCTTAATGACAGGGGCTGCTAGCAGGTAATTAGACTGCTGCCCAGGGTGGAAACAACTCTGTTTATGGTGCCTGCCTGCCTACCTGCAGCCCCATCCCATCTGTAGGTGATAGCCTTGCTGCCTGCCTGCCTCCCTGCAGCCCCATCCATCGGCACCTGCCTGCCCCCTGCAGCCCGCCCCGAGGTGAGCCTGCTGTGCCTGCCCCCTGCGCCCCCCCGGGGTGCCGCTGCCTGCCGCCTGCCCCCGCAGCCCCATCCCATCTGTAGGCGATAGCCTTGCTGCCTGCCTGCCTCCCTGCAGTGGTGTTTGTCAAAGGGGCCCAGGCACAGATGGTTAAGAGTATGTAACAGAACTGAGAAAGAGAGACAGCTCACAGTGTGGACAGCCCTGTGACTGCAGTGAGTTCAGAGGGTACTGTAGATGTCCATATGGTATGGAGTTCAGGACCCTCTGCGGTCACACTAACCACAGTCCTCTCATGTGCCTGTCTTGTCTGACCTCTTTCTGTTCAGTTCTCTAAGTATTATTATTATTATGATTATTATCATAACAGTATATGTGGTTTTGTGCCGGATTTCTTGTCTGACCTCTTTCTGTTGGATTCTCAAAGTAAAGCCAAGCACGCCACACAGTGCCATAGGGTAGACATGTCCAATGGTATCATTCATAATACATGCATTAATGCACATACTGCGAGGCCATGCAGTCTAATGGCAGAACTACTTTTGTTATATTACGTGTTCTCAAGAAGCAATGCCAACAAACACATTTTCTAAAGGTTGGACATCCTTAACTTTTTTGTTTTTCAAAGGTGGCTGTACGTGTATGTGCGTGTGAAAGAGTGTGTTTATGTGTGCACTGCGTTTGCGTATGCTTTGTTTACCATTGTTTACCGCACCTGTTGTTAAGACATAGCTACACAGCTAAACCGCACTGCGTGGCGTACATCATCCAGGATGTCATTACTTTTCGAGGTTGCACAAATAACAGATGGAAAGGTGACCTTTTTACAATATTTATTTATGCTTGAAATGTAATCTCTCCCTGCCTGCCCCATTTGAAAGGAACGAGACAAAACGGATGGTGAATAAGGGAGGGAGGTACATTTGTTGAAACCTGCTGCAAGAGAAACTATGTTAACTATTTTCTTGTTATCACGTTCCTGTGAACACGTCTAGTGTACTGTAAAAGTCAACAACATTAGCACATGGATTTGCTCATCTATCAATAACAGTCAAATCTAAACTGATAAAACTTCTTATGACATGCCCAGAAAATTAGCTAAGATTCCCTTGAAGTTCTAGTTAGGGTTTTATCTAACATTATGATATACCAATAACATTAAAATAATGTTTTGATAAAACATTTGTTTGTTCATCATTTTTAAAAACAAAATATCCCTGGAATGTTCTCCGCACATTCACTAAGATGTTGTGCACAACATCTGTAACAACCACCACAGAACGTTCCCCCAACGTTCTCATTAGGTTTCCAGGTAATGTAACACAATGTAGCAGTAAAGTTTGTAGAACATACTGCTGCAACAAATGTTGGGCTCCTGAATGGTGCAGCGGTCTAAGGCATTGCATCTCAGTGCTAGAGGCGTCACTATTCCAGGCTGTATCACAACCAGCCGTGATTGGGAGTCCCATAGGGCGGCGCACAATTGGCCCAGCATCGTCTGGGTTAGGGTTTGGCCGGGGGTAGGCTGTCATTGTAAAGAAGAATTTGTTCTTAACTGACTTGCCTAGTTAAATGAAGGTTCAATAAAAAATCTAACGACATGTGAGAGCAACGTTCTGGGAATGTTCTTGCAACATCAGGTGAATGTTTTGAGAACTTTCACAGAACCTCTTTTGGTTTGCTTGTCTTTAAGAGTGGAGGTGACATGGCGGCTCATCTTCACACTGACCTTCTTTAAGGCCATCTGATTCTGATAACATAGTTTATGTCATACTATGATCATCTCTGTTTGGCTCTAACCATGGTCTCTTATGAGTCAGCCAGCTCCAGCAGACAGAACACCCAGCCTGGGACGTTACTGAAACATATTTATGCTGCTGTCACTAAAAAAGTCCTATTTGTTACTAAAATGTCCAAATCCCTCAAATGTTTCCTTCCCACTGGGTTGCACTGTGTAATTCTAACAACCCTCCTCCCTATGTCTCCTCCTATCTCCTCCTCAACTAACACAAAGCTAATTTGCTATTCTCACCAGCTAGGGTTTGATGTCTCACCGAGGTGCGAGCTAACAGAATTATGTGAGAGAATGGAGAGAGAAATGTTTGATTTTGAGAAGGAGAATTATTCATCTCGATTGTGGTGCTCTCCCTAACAGGCTGAAACCATCATAGCCCTCAACGCATGGCTCTTACTGACTGACAGCTCCCAGAATTACCTTTCCATCAGCTGCTTGTACAATTACATTCAATAATGTTAGAGAATCAAAGAGAAGTAAATCTGGAGTCAAAAACATTCACACCAGAAGTTATGTCTTTGATCACAGATGTAGGCCTATAGAGACAAAAACGTAAGTAAAATATTAAATGTTACACTTTAACCAATATTTATTATAAGTACAAACAGTGTGCATGAGTCTCTTCGTCTTTCTACTCAAGCTGCAGTAGACGAGCTGGCTGGATCAGCAGTAGTAGATAAAGTCAGGGCTGTCATACTGTAATTAGAGAGCACCATTTATTTAAGTCTTCCACTGTTTCCTTTATTTATTATTTTCTCTCAAAGCCCTGATGCTTTTTAATGAACTGCTTTGTTTCAGACTCCATGATTAGACACCTTCTTCCATGTTTATCCAAGGAGAATAACCATCCTACTGCACCTTGGTGATTCTGTGGAGGATCATTTAGTGGATCAGTTTTCTGAAAGTTATTTAAACTATTACGTTTTGAGCTGTTAGTGGTTTGTGTGAGAGCAACAGCAGGCTTTCTCTCTGCTCTCACTGTGTTACTGACAGCTCCGTCTGCAGTGGAGACACACACCACACTGTAGAAATCAATACACACACACACACACACACACACGCACGCACGCACGCACGCATGAGTAACCAACGTCATATAGCACCCCCAGAAGGACACATGGACACCCACACTTCAGGTTGACTGGGATTTTACCTGCAGTAAAATATATCAAACAGTGATGACAGGCATTGACAGGATGGTTACAGCCACACGTTCACTGGTTGGGTAGAAAACAAGATATCTTTTAGATAGGAGTAGTAATGATACATGCCTTCAGATAGTATTCAGCCTGAATTCAAAATAGATTAAATCGTTTTTTTTCTCTCACCCATCTACACACAATCTATTGAAAATAAAATACAGAAATATCTCATTTACTTAAGTAATCACATTGCATGTTAGAATCAATGCATGTAGAATCACCTTTGGCAGCGATTACAGCTGTGAGTATTTACGCACACCTGTACTGTACAATAGTTGCACATTTAAAAAAAAAATATTCTTCAAGCTCTGTCAAGTTGGTTGTTCATCATTGCGAGACAGCCATTTTCAAGTCTTCCTATATATTTTCAAGACGATTTAAGTCAAACCTGTATCTAGGCCACTCAGGAACATTCAATGTTGTCTTGGTAAGCAACTCCAGGGTTTTATTTGGCTTTGTGTTTTAGGGTATTGTCCTGTTGAAAGTTGAATTTGTCTCTCAGTGTCTGCTGGAAAGCAGACTGAACCACGTTTTCCTCTATAATATTGCCTGTGCTAAGCTCTATTCCGTACATTTTTGTCCTATAAAACTCCCTAGTCCTTGCCGATGACAAGCATACCCATAACATGATGCAGCCACCACCATATATAAAGAGTGGTACTTGGAGTGGTGTGTTGGATTTGCCCTCTCCGGAAGTTAGGAAAGATGCACTTATCTTTGTAGTGACTGGGTGTATTGATACACCATCCAAAGTGTAATTAATAACTCCACCATGCTCAAAGGGATATTAAATGTCTGCTTTTTTTGTACCCCTCTACCAATAGGTGCCCTTCTTTGCGAGGCATTGGAAAACCTCCCTGGTCTTTGTGGTGGAATCTGTGTTTTCAATTCATTGCTTGACTGAGGGATCTTACAGATAAATGTATGTGTGGGGTACAGAGATGAGGTAGTCATTCAAAAAATCCTGTTCAAACTATTATTGCACATAGTGAGTCCATGCATCTCATTATGTGACTTGATAAGCACATTTATACTCCTAAACTTATTTAAGTTTGCCATAAAGTAGGGGTTGAAAACTTGTTGATTCAAGTCATGTCAATAAAATAACTCCACTTTTAAATTATGGGGTATTGTGTGTAGGCCAGTGACATAACATTTCAATTTAATCAATTTTAAATTCAGGCTGTAATTCAACAAAATGTGCAACAATTCAAGGGGTGTGAATACTGTCTGAAGGCACTGTACACCCTCAATGTGAAGTGACACCCACCCATAAATACAGAGGACAAGTACAATGCTTTTTATATAAACCTTTTAAGAAAGTAAGAAAATAAACCTTCAGTTATTAATATTTCATTAATCCCCTAGAGTTGTTGTCCACGCCCCGTGGAAGTCCAATTAGCATAATACAAAAAGCAGCATAAAACTATGTCAGTTTAAGCTAGAGATATCTGTTCATTTGCATTGGATCTGCGGTGAAAGGTGACAGAGCTAGAGCGTTGTTTATCAGACCATGAGACATCCCGAAAATCGGTCTTCTCACAAAATCATCTGTAGCATCTGAACGGTTATGCCTATACAAACTATTATGACTCCTCTATGGAAAGATGAGACTCTCACAAACCAATACCAGTAGAAAAATGTATGGAAGTATATATATATATATGGAGACTGTTTACTGCCAAAAACACGGGGTTAAATACATGTAAAAAAATATATAACAAAAATAGGGTTGACACTTCAGATCAACGTTCCTTTTGATTTTATTTCGGACTATCTGTTGTTCCATTTAGTGAATCTGTTATTCAATGCGTTTGTATGGGATAATAGCAGTAAGGCCAGTAATAGCAGTAACAGCAGTATATACAGTATATATACAGTTGAAGTCGGAAGTTTACATACACTTAGGTTGGAGTCATTCTAACTTGTTTTTCAACCACTCCACAAATTTCTTGTTAACAAACTATAGTTTTGGCAAGTCGGTTAGTACATCTGCTTTGTGTATGCAATTTTTCCAACAATTGTTTACAGACAGATTATTTCACTTATAATTAATTCACTGTATCACAATTCCAGTGGGTCAGAAGTTTACATACGCTAAATTGACTGTGCCTTTAAACAGCTTGGAAAATTCAAAAAAATGATGTCATGGCTTTAGAAGCTTCTGATAGGCTAAATTACATAATTTGAGTCAATTGGAGGTGTACCTGGGGATGTATTTCAAGGCCTACCTTCAAACTCAGTGCCTCTGCCTGACATCATTGGAAAATCAAAAGAAATCAGCCAGACCTCAGAAAAAAATTGTAGACTTCCACAAGTCTGGATCATCATTGGGAGCAATTTCCAAATGCCTGAAGGTACCACGTTCATCTGTACAAACAATAGTACACAAGTGTAAACACCATGGGACCACGCATCCGTCATACCGCTCAGGAAGGAGACGCGTTCTATCTCCTAGAGATGAACGTACTTTGGTGTGAAAAGTGCAAATCAATCCCAGAAGAACAGCAAAGGACCTTGTGAAGATGCTGGAGGAAACAGGTACAAAAGTATCTGTATCAACAGTAAAACGAGTCCTATATCGACATAACCTGAAAGGCCGCTCAGCAAGGAAGAAGCAACTGCTCCCAAACCGCCATAAAAAAGCCAGACTACGGTTTGCAACTGAACACGGGGACAAAGAACTTACTTTTTTAAGATGAACAGAGCAGAGAGATCCTTGATGAAAACCTGCTCCAGAGAGCTCACAAACTCAGACTGGGGCGAAGGTTCACCTTCCAGCAGGACAATGACCTTAAGCACACAGCCAAGACAACGCAGGAGTGGCTTCGGGACAAGTTTCTGAATGTCTTTGAGTGGCCCAGCCAGAGCCCGGACTTGAACCCGATTGAAAATCTATGGAGAAACCTAATAATATCTGTGCAGCAACGCTCCCCATCCAACCTGACAGACCTTGAGAGGATCTGCAGAGAAGAATGGGAGAAACTCCTCAAATGCAAGTGTGCCAAGCTTGTAGCGTCATACCCAAGAAGACTCAAGGCTGTAATCCTGCCAATGGTGCTTCAACAAAGTACTGAGTAAAGGGTCTAAATACTTATGTGAATGTCATATTTCAGTTTTTATTATTCATAAATAAAATAAAAATGTTTTTGCTTTGTTATTATGGGGTATTGAGTGTATATTAATGTGGGGGGAAAAAACTATTTAATCAATTTTAGAATAAGGCTGTAACCTAACAAAATGTGGAAAAAGTCAAGGGGTCTAAATACTTTCTGAAGGCACTGTACATAGTCACATTCGCTAATGACTTTGGGATACAGTATGTAAACCAGTTTTCAAAATAATCTGTTGTGTTAAACAGTTTTAGACAGTTTTTATGTACAGAGAAGGGAGACACGAACCTGCTCTCTGAATGTCTCTCTCGGACTGAAGAGCAGGCGGACCATGTCTCAAAATAGGGGAGACACACTCAAAACCCACCAGTTGTTATTTCAAGGTAAATAGTATCAAAAGTTGAATATGAAGACACCTTGTATTGCCAGTCTTACTAAGTAAGTATTTTATGAAGTCGACAACACATCATGAAAGGAAACCTTATTAACCGCTCTGGGATCGTTCGGGACGTGAGCGTCCAACCTTGCCAATAGCCAGTGAAATTGCAGAGCGCCAAATACAAACAGAAATCTCATAATTAAAATTCCTCAAACATACAAGTATTATACACCATTTTAAAGATAAACTTCTTGTTAATCCAGCCGCTGTGTCCGATTTCAAAAAGGCTTTATGGCGAAAGCACACCATGCGATTATGTTAGGTCAGCGCCTAGCCACAGAAAAACATACAGCCATTTTCCAACCAAGGAGAGGTGTCATTAAGGTCAGAAATAGCGTTAAAATGAATCACTTACCTTTTGATGATCTTTATCTGGTGGCACTCCCA
This sequence comes from Salvelinus alpinus, assembly GCF_045679555.1. Classification (NCBI taxonomy): domain Eukaryota; kingdom Metazoa; phylum Chordata; class Actinopteri; order Salmoniformes; family Salmonidae; genus Salvelinus; species Salvelinus alpinus. The sequence goes on along the minus strand of NC_092105.1, from coordinate 24,762,058 downwards.
GGTCTCCATGTTAGACAATAAATGTTTGTTTTGTTCGATGAAGTTAATCTTTATGTCCAAATACCTCCTTTTTGTTTGCGCGTTTATTCCAGTCCAAATGCACAAAGCGCGGGCACAAAGTCCGGACGAAAAGTCAATTAAAGTAAATTAAAGTTCGTAGAAACATGTCAAACGATGTATATAATCAATCTTTAGGATGTATTTATAATAAATGTTCAATAATATTCCAACCGGACAATTCTGTTGTCATTAGAAAGGAAAGAGAACGAGCGTCGCACTCACAGCCACGCGCGAGACTAAACTAATGTCTTTCAGCTTGACCACTTGTTGAAACAGCTCTTATTCGATGCCCTTTCACAATACAAGCCTGAAACAACTTCTAAAGACTGTTGTCATCTACTGGAAGCCTTAGGAAGTGCAATCTGACCCCACAGATACAGGATATTGGATAGGCAAAAAAATACAAACCTCAGATTTCCCACTTCCTGGTTGGATTTTTCTCCGGTTTTTGCCTGCCATATGAGTTATGTTATACTCACAGACATTATTTTAACAGTTTCGGGAAACTTTAGAGTGTTTTCTATCTAAATCTACCAATTATATGCATATCCTAGCTTCTGGGCCTGAGTAGCAGGCAATTTCCTCTGGGCACGCTTTTCATCCAAACTTCCCAAGGCTGCCCCCTATCCCAATGAAGTTTAATATCACACCCTTTTCTGATGAATGGCGGTGGTCTTTGATATTATGCACGTTAGTGGGGTTGATTGTCACGATCTATCACAAGGATGACGCTGGAGAGACGAAGCAGGTACGGGGAGTAACATTTAATAAATAACGGACATAGAACGAGACATAAACAGCTTAGCAAACAGAAAAACAATCAATGCAGAAGCAGGGAACAGAGCTGGGGAACTGACACATATAGGGGAGGAAATGAACAGGTGATAATAGAGTCCAGGTGAGTCCAATAACGCTGATGCGCGTGACAAGGAAAGGCAGGTGTACGTGATGGATGGCAGGAGTGAGTGATGCAAGGCATTCTGGCGCCCTCAAGCGCCAGGGGGAGGGAAAGAGCGGGAGCAGACGTGACAGTACCCCCCCACTAGGGGCGCCACCCGGCGTCCCACCTGGGCAAACCGGCCGAGACATGGGCGCTGGGCAAGCCGGTTGAGGCGTGGAAGCCCGACGAACCGGCTGGAGCGTGAGAGCCTGGCGAGCCGGCTGAGGCATGGGAGCCTGACGATCCGGCTGAGTCCAGACGCCTGTCGATCCCGCTGAGGAAACCCGATGATCCGGTGGATTGTGACGTGGGATGGGAAGCCACCGAGCCAACCGAGGCAATGAAACCTCTCGAGCCAGCCAGGGCATGAAAGCTCGACGGGCTGGCTTAGGCACCCCCGGTTCCATCGGCGGCAGAATCCACCCCCGACGTCACCGACAAAACAAACAACAAACAAACAAAAAAACTCCTGGACAGGCTGGGCAGACAAGAACTGACGATCCAGCTGAGGCCCGACGTGGGATGGGCGCCATCCGAGCCAACCGGGGCAAGGAAACCTCTCGAGCCTGCTAGGGCGTGGAAGCCCGACGAGCAGGCTAGGCACCCCCGGTTCCATCGGTGGTGACCCAGAGCCGATGCCACTATACCAACCAGAACGCCAGTACTCCCCGATGCTTCGTGTGATGGCTTCTGCATTCTGCCACGATCTATCACAAGGATGACGCTGGAGAGACGAAGCAGGTACGGGGAGTAACATTTAATAAATAACGGACATAGAACGAGACATAAACAGCTTAGCAAACAGAAAAACAATCAATGCAGAAGCAGGGAACAGAGCTGGGGAACTGACACATATAGGGGAGGAAATGAACAGGTGATAATAGAGTCCAGGTGAGTCCAATAACGCTGATGCGCGTGACAAGGAAAGGCAGGTGTACGTGATGGATGGCAGGAGTGAGTGATGCAAGGCATTCTGGCGCCCTCAAGCGCCAGGGGGAGGGAAAGAGCGGGAGCAGACGTGACATTGATGGAAACTCTACATTTTCAGTCTTTCACATGCACACACGCACGCACACACACATACAGAGTTTAGCTAAGAGACATGTAATAGAGATGGGTAATTGCACTTATTCCTGTCCTACTTAAGGCTTCTGATTATTCATTGGAAGAAGTTTTGAATAGGGATGATTAGGTGTGAATGAGAGAGTATTTAAAGCCACAGACTGTCGAGAGAGAGAGAGAGAGAGAGAGAGAGAGAGAGAGAGAGCTGATTGCTTTTTAAACAGATGTCATGCCACAGACACACCATCTACCTTTTTCAGTCTCTGTCTCTGAGATCAACCCATGCTGCAACTATAAGAAGAACTAAAGCACCATTCAGGGGGTTAGCCATGTTTATAGCTTGTTGAAATACAATCACTATGTTTTGGTACTGAAATGTTGTAGATGAATTCAGCATGTGTGTTTGTAACAAAACCTTGGTGTTCTGTAGACTGCATAGGAAGACTCAGTAGGAAACCAGAAGTACCACAGTTAGACACCCTGATGATGAAACAGAGTTGATGCCTCTCACTCTGAGTCTGTTTATGTTGTTGTTGTTGAGAGTTGTTCACTGTCAGGACTTTACCGTTGTTGTACAGGCCTAATCCTCTACTGACGCAGGAGGAAAAGTTTCACTAGGTGTGTTGTTGTGGTTGTTATTGTTGTTGTGGAGGGCCAGTTGTCTAGCCTGAGGGGAAGTATCTATGATTAGAACCGTCACAGTGGGGAACCACAATCTGGGTCTATTTTAGAGATCTCAGAGGAGAACACCGCAAGGGAATGAGAGACGTGTCCTCATCTCCACCCACCCACCGCACACGCACACACACACACACACACACACACACACACACACACACACACACACACACACACACACACACACACACACACACACACACACACACACACACACACACACACACACACACACACACACACACACACACACACACACACACACACACACACACACACACACACACACACACACACACACACACACACACACGTACAGATAGATAGATAGACACAACACCTGTTATGGTAAAAAGGAGGACGAGGCTTCCTAACTACTCAGATAATTCCACAGCCCATTTAAAGCATCAACAAACTGCTGCATCAGCACCCGAACATAAACAAGTAAACAAGATGGACTCCAAGGCACTTTAGTATGGCCAATAAATGTAGTTATACGATAATTTATATGAAGCCTAGCTTGAGGCCTTGTGTTGTAAAGTTAACTGACTTCTATCTCTTTGTTTATCTTCGACAGGAGAAAGGAGCTGATGTTATTTCACACCTCTCGTTTCAAACACCTCTCCACCACTCCAGGGAATTCATCACTCCTTTCTGGTTGGTAAAGCTTTCCCTCGTTCTGTTGGGGACAGACAGGTGGTGAGATTCATCAGGAGGATTAGAGGCTTCACACCTGTACTTCATGATGATAGACACACAGGTTACTATGAATTTGAAAGTTACTTACAGGCAGCTCGGGGGCAAGTAAAATTCTGTATTTCATATAACAGTGCACCTACTGTATTTTAAATACAGTATCAAAGCAAGAACTGTGTAATGACACACAGTACACCACTGTAAAATGTACTGTAAAAAAATAAATGCTACCGTAATCAGAATGAATGAATGAATGGAAGGAAGGAAGAATTACATTTATTGAGGGAAGGGGTTTGTATTTCACAGTATTTTACTGTAATTACAAGGTATTTGTGGAAGCAGGTTGGCTGCTTAGTAAAGTGTTTGCACATTACAGCATATTAATTAATATTTGGTGTTTTATATCACTTGCACTTCTAGAAGCTGTAACAAAGGCTTCCAAACTGGCAAAAGGACATGGCAAAATGCTCAGCCATTTAAAGTTGAAGATTTACTGCCACTCTAATCTGTCCCCTATACATTTTTAATGAATGTGGCACTATAACCACATAGGAGGTCGCATCAATTATAGCATCTTACAAGGCACACATCAAAATGTGTTAATGAGCCAGAAACTACAAAACCATGCATCCATTAGTTGTCAAAATGTTCTTGTCACTCCAAACATACAGTACGGTACTGTATTCTGTGGGGTGGAATTACAGTACCCTTCGAGATACAGCACTTTTCCCACAATGCACAATAATTTACAGAATGCTGGAGTTAAATGTTTCAGAGTTTTTTTTACTGTTGATAATTACAAAAATGTATGTATAAATGACCGTTTTCCATTACAGTGTATAATACCACAGTCTGTCTATCTGTTTGTCAGGGTTCTATAGGCCTCCAGGCCCCCAGGCTCCACCCTGACTGACATACCAAAGAGAGACAAAGGCACATAATTTTGTTACATACACATTTGCAATTACTTTGAATGTGTACAATTGAATTGAGTTGTTGTGGTTGCTTAGTGTTAGGACGAGCATATGTTTCACGTTTCAGATGAGATAATATGGTTCTCTACTAGTCATCTGACAGCACACCCAGAATATATCTAAAGAACTTTTGTTTCAGTACTTTAGACACTCCATACAATTCCTCTGACATAGTGTAGTCTGCTGTCAGGCCTCTGGCTCCAAGCATACACAGATCCTCTCATACACCACACTGCTTCTGTTTGATTCCTCTCTGTGATATGTGTGAAGTTTGTAAGTGTGACTCGGGGCTGTCTTGCTCTGTTCTACGAGGTAATGTGTTTATCCTCTGTTTTTGAGTTTGAGGTTGTGGTGTCAATCACACACCAGTCAGATCACTTGGTTTCCATGCCAACTCAGTACTTTAGGACCCTGGGGGTCCTGTGTGTGTGTTTGTGTGTGTGTTGTGCACTCAGAGCCCACCTGCTGACGTAGCATCTGTTTGCATAACAGACCCCCTAATAACAGTAAAAGCTGTGGCATATTAACTAGCTGGGTTGCATGTGTGTATTATAATCAGGGAGTAACCCAGGTGGTAGCAAGTCTCTAATTAGATAAAGAGTTTGTTTTTCAGAACTCAAACTGACTCCATGGACTCAATGTCTTAGACAAAGGTCGACTTGTCCGAAATACTGATGGAACATCCCTACAGAGATAATGACTCTGGTGGGAGATGCAGGTGTGTGAAGGAGCTTTTATCACTGAGAATGGGTTATAGGTATTTCCAAGATATGGGGAACACATTTGTGATATTCTGAATTTCCTTTCAATTATATGGTCTTTGATAAGAGTTAATGTAGAGTACAGTCAGTTCTGGAGAATATTCTGCCACTTTTCCTCTACAACAGGAAGAAAAGCCAGCGAGAGATAGTCCTTATCCCAGCAGAGGTCCCTTAGGAGATGACAGGTGTGGACAGATGAGGCTGAGGCAGGTAGTGGTGATAGGGCAGCGTGTGTGTGTGTGTGTGTGTGTGTGTGTGTGTGTGTGTGTGTGTGTGTGTGTGTGTGTGTGTGTGTGTGTGTGTGTGTGTGTGTGTGTGTGTGTGTGTGTGTGTGTGTGTGTAGGGGTGAGATGTATGGCCTCAGTACTAGAAGTGGAGAAGCAGGGAATTAGCTTACATAGACAGTAATTGCATCATCAATTATAACGGATAAACGCTTTTCAACTTACAGATGATACTGGCACTAATAACCTCTGGCCACCTGATCAAGGTTAGCACTAAATCTACGGATTTGACTCTCTCTCTCTCTCTCTGTCTCTCTCTCTCTAGCTAGCACATGGACATCTTCAGAATCAAATTACGTTTCTTTCCATACTGCTCCATCAATGGAATTTTTTTTCAAGTCTATGTTTTTGGAATATATTGTAGTGCTTCAAAAGCAGTGTTGGAGATGGTAATGTGTGTTCTGGTCTGCAGACACTGTGTTTTGATGCCCTCTAGTCAGTGTGTTTTTGTCTCTGTATCTCTGACTGGGAAATCAATACTGTCTCCAGCCTGGGGAATGTCAATATCTGTCACTGTGTGCGTGTGTGTCTGTGCACATGTGTGTGTGTGGGTTCGGGTTCGGGGTGTGGGGGAGCCCCAGCAGCACCAGCAGCCCCAGTAGTATTGACCAGGGCTGCTGTGTGATCCATAAAGGCAATGGGAGATAATTCAGAGGATGTTAGGGTCAATGTATACACTCCTTTTACAGCACCATCCAGCATCCAGTCAGCACCCAGTCAGCAACCAGTCAGCACCCAGTCAGCACCCAGACAGTATCCAGTCAGCATCCAGTCAGCACCCAGTCAGCAACCAGTCAGCACCCAGTCAGCACCCAGACAGTATCCAGTCAGCATCCAGTCAGCATCCAGTCAGCACCCAGTCAGCACCCAGTCAATATCCAGTCAGCACCCAGTCAGCAACCAGTCAGCACCCAGTCAGCACCCAGACAGTATCCAGTCAGCAACCAGTCAGCATCCAGTCAGCTACCAGTCAGCTACCAGTCAGCACCCAGTCAGCACCCAGTCAGCATCCAGTCAGCATCCAGTCAGCACCCAGTCAGCAACCAGTCAGCACCCAGTCAGCACCCAGACAGTATCCAGTCAGCAACCAGTCAGCATCCAGTCAGCTACCAGTCAGCTACCAGTCAGCACCTAGTCAGCACCTAGTCAGCACCTAGTCAGCTCCCAGTCAGCACCCAGTCAGCTACCAGTCAGCACCCAGTCAGCACCCAGTCAGCTACCAGTCATTATCCAGTCAGCTACCAGTCAGCTACCAGTCATTATCCAGTCAGCTACCAGTCAGCTACCAGTCAGCACCCAGTCAGCACCCAGTCAGCATCCAGTCAGCACCCAGTCAGTATCCAGTCAGCACCCAGTCAGCATCCAGTCAGCACCCAGTCAGCTACCAGTCAGTATCCAGTCAGCACCTAGTCAGCACCCAGTCAGCATCCAGTCAGCACCCAGTCAGCTACCAGTCAGCACCCAGTCAGCATCCAGTCAATATCCAGTCAGCTACCAGTCAGCTACCAGTCAGCACCCAGTCAGCACCCAGTCAGCTACCAGTCAGTATCCAGTCAGCTACCAGTCAGCTACCAGTCAGCACCCAGTCAGCACCCAGTCAGCATCCAGTCAGTATCCAGTCAGCATCCAGTCAGCACCCAGTCAGCATCCAGTCAGCACCTAGTCAGCATCCAGTCAGCATCCAGTCAGTATCCAGTCAGCATCCAGTCAGTATCCAGTCATCATCCAGTCAGCTACCAGTCAGCACCCAGTAAGCATCCAGTCAGCACCTAGTCAGCATCCAGTCAGCATCCAGTCAGCACCCAGTCAGCATCCAGTAAGCACCCAGTCAGCATCCAGTCAGCATCCAGTCAGCACCTAGTCAGCACCTAGTCAGCATCCAGTCAGCACCTAGTCAGCATCCAGTCAGCATCCAGTCAGCACCTAGTCAGCACCCAGTCAGCACCTAGTCAGCACCTAGTCAGCATCCAGTCAGCATCCAGTCAGCACCCAGTCAGCACCTAGTCAGCACCTAGTCAGCACCCAGTAGTCAGCACCCAGTCAGCACCTAGTCAGCACCTAGTCAGCATCCAGTCAGCACCCAGTCAGCACCTAGTCAGCATCCAGTCAGCACCCAGTTAGGACCCAGTCAGCACCTAGTCAGCACCCAGTCAGCACCTAGTCAGCACCTGGTCAGCATCCAGTCAGCAACCAGTCAGCACCCAGTCAGCACCCAGTCAGCACCCAGTCAGCACCCAGTCAGCACCCAGTCAGCACCTAGTCAGCATCCAGTCAGCACCCAGTCAGCACCTAGTCAGCACCTAGTCAGCACCTAGTCAGCATCCAGTCAGCACCCAGTCAGCACCTAGTCAGCACCCAGTCAGCACCCAGTCAGCACCCAGTCAGCACCTAGTCAGCACCTAGTCAGCACCTAGTCAGCATCCAGTCAGCACCCAGTCAGCACCTAGTCAGCACCTAGTCAGCACCTAGTCAGCACCCAGTCAGCATCCAGTCAGCATCCAGTCAGCATCCAGTCAGCACCCAGTCAGCACCTAGTCAGCACCTAGTCAGCACCCAGTCAGCACCCAGTCAGCACCCAGTCAGCACCCAGTCAGTATCCAGTCAGCACCCAGTCAGCAACCAGTCAGCACCCAGTCAGCACCCAGACAGTATCCAGTCAGCATCCAGTCAGCACCCAGTCAGCAACCAGTCAGCACCCAGTCAGCACCCAGACAGTATCCAGTCAGCAACCAGTCAGCATCCAGTCAGCTACCAGTCAGCTACCAGTCAGCACCTAGTCAGCACCTAGTCAGCACCTAGTCAGCTCCCAGTCAGCACCCAGTCAGCTACCAGTCAGCACCCAGTCAGCACCCAGTCAGCTACCAGTCATTATCCAGTCAGCTACCAGTCAGCTACCAGTCAGCACCCAGTCAGCACCCAGTCAGCATCCAGTCAGCACCCAGTCAATATCCAGTCAGCACCCAGTCAGCAACCAGTCAGCACCCAGTCAGCACCCAGACAGTATCCAGTCAGCAACCAGTCAGCATCCAGTCAGCTACCAGTCAGCTACCAGTCAGCACCCAGTCAGCACCCAGTCAGCATCCAGTCAGCATCCAGTCAGCACCCAGTCAGCAACCAGTCAGCACCCAGTCAGCACCCAGACAGTATCCAGTCAGCAACCAGTCAGCATCCAGTCAGCTACCAGTCAGCTACCAGTCAGCACCTAGTCAGCACCTAGTCAGCACCTAGTCAGCTCCCAGTCAGCACCCAGTCAGCTACCAGTCAGCACCCAGTCAGCACCCAGTCAGCTACCAGTCATTATCCAGTCAGCTACCAGTCAGCTACCAGTCAGCACCCAGTCAGCACCCAGTCAGCATCCAGTCAGCACCCAGTCAGTATCCAGTCAGCACCCAGTCAGCATCCAGTCAGCACCCAGTCAGCTACCAGTCAGTATCCAGTCAGCACCTAGTCAGCACCCAGTCAGCATCCAGTCAGCACCCAGTCAGCTACCAGTCAGCACCCAGTCAGCACCCAGTCAGCATCCAGTCAATATCCAGTCAGCTACCAGTCAGCTACCAGTCAGCACCCAGTCAGCACCCAGTCAGCTACCAGTCAGTATCCAGTCAGCTACCAGTCAGCTACCAGTCAGCACCCAGTCAGCACCCAGTCAGCATCCAGTCAGTATCCAGTCAGCATCCAGTCAGCACCCAGTCAGCATCCAGTCAGCACCTAGTCAGCATCCAGTCAGCATCCAGTCAGTATCCAGTCAGCATCCAGTCAGTATCCAGTCATCATCCAGTCAGCTACCAGTCAGCACCCAGTAAGCATCCAGTCAGCACCTAGTCAGCATCCAGTCAGCATCCAGTCAGCACCCAGTCAGCATCCAGTAAGCACCCAGTCAGCATCCAGTCAGCATCCAGTCAGCACCTAGTCAGCACCTAGTCAGCATCCAGTCAGCATCCAGTCAGCACCTAGTCAGCATCCAGTCAGCATCCAGTCAGCACCTAGTCAGCACCCAGTCAGCACCTAGTCAGCACCTAGTCAGCATCCAGTCAGCATCCAGTCAGCACCCAGTCAGCACCTAGTCAGCACCTAGTCAGCATCCAGTAGTCAGCACCCAGTCAGCACCTAGTCAGCACCTAGTCAGCATCCAGTCAGCACCCAGTCAGCACCTAGTCAGCATCCAGTCAGCACCCAGTTAGGACCCAGTCAGCACCTAGTCAGCACCCAGTCAGCACCTAGTCAGCACCTGGTCAGCATCCAGTCAGCAACCAGTCAGCACCCAGTCAGCACCCAGTCAGCACCCAGTCAGCACCCAGTCAGCACCCAGTCAGCACCCAGTCAGCACCTAGTCAGCATCCAGTCAGCACCCAGTCAGCACCTAGTCAGCACCTAGTCAGCACCTAGTCAGCATCCAGTCAGCACCCAGTCAGCACCTAGTCAGCACCCAGTCAGCACCCAGTCAGCACCCAGTCAGCACCTAGTCAGCACCTAGTCAGCACCTAGTCAGCATCCAGTCAGCACCCAGTCAGCACCTAGTCAGCACCTAGTCAGCACCTAGTCAGCACCCAGTCAGCATCCAGTCAGCATCCAGTCAGCATCCAGTCAGCATCCAGTCAGCACCTAGTCAGCACCTAGTCAGCACCCAGTCAGCATCCAGTCAGCATCCAGTCAGCACCTAGTCAGCACCCAGTCAGCACCTAGTCAGCACCTAGTCAGCACCTAGTCAGCACCTAGTCAGCACCCAGTCAGCACCCAGTCAGCACCTAGTCAGCACCTAGTCAGCATCCAGTCAGCACCCAGTCAGCACCTAGTCAGCATCCAGTCAGCACCCAGTTAGGACCCAGTCAGCACCTAGTCAGCACCCAGTCAGCACCTAGTCAGCACCTAGTCAGCATCCAGTCAGCAACCAGTCAGCACCCAGTCAGCACCCAGTCAGCACCCAGTCAGCACCTAGTCAGCATCCAGTCAGCACCCAGTCAGCACCTAGTCAGCACCTAGTCAGCATCCAGTCAGCACCCAGTCAGCACCTAGTCAGCACCCAGTCAGCACCCAGTCAGCACCCAGTCAGCACCTAGTCAGCACCTAGTCAGCACCTAGTCAGCATCCAGTCAGCACCCAGTCAGCACCTAGTCAGCACCTAGTCAGCACCTAGTCAGCACCTAGTCAGCACCCAGTCAGCACCTAGTCAGCACCTAGTCAGCACCTAGTCAGCACCTAGTCAGCACCTAGTCAGCACCTAGTCAGCACCCAGTCAGCATCCAGTCAGCACCTAGTCAGCACCCAGTCAGCACCTAGTCAGCACCTAGTCAGCACCTAGTCAGCACCTAGTCAGCACCCAGTCAGCACCCAGTCAGCACCTAGTCAGCACCCAGTCAGCATCCAGTCAGCACCTAGTCAGCACCCAGTCAGCACCCAGTCAGCATCCAGTCAGCACCTAGTCAGCACCTAGTCAGCACCTAGTCAGCACCCAGTCAGCATCCAGTCAGCATCCAGTCAGCATCCAGTCAGCACCTAGTCAGCACCCAGTCAGCACCTAGTCAGCACCTAGTCAGCACCCAGTCAGCATCCAGTCAGCACCCAGTCAGCATCCAGTCAGCACCCAGTCAGCATCCAGTCAGCACCTAGTCAGCACCCAGTCAGCACCTAGTCAGCACCTAGTCAGCATCCAGTCAGCACCCAGTCAGCATCCAGTCAGCACCCAGTCAGCATCCAGTCAGCACCTAGTCAGCACCCAGTCAGTATCCAGTCAGCACCCAGTCAGCAACCAGTCAGCATCCAGTCAGCACCTAGTCAGCACCCAGTCAGTATCCAGTCAGCACCCAGTCAGCAACCAGTCAGCATCCAGTCAGCACCTAGTCAGCACCCAGTCAGTATCCAGTCAGCACCCAGTCAGCACCCAGTCAGCATCCAGTCAGCACCTAGTCAGCACCCAGTCAGTATCCAGTCAGCAACCAGTCAGCATCCAGTCAGCACCTAGTCAGCACCCAGTCAGTATCCAGTCAGCACCCAGTCAGCAACCAGTCAGCACCAGATTTAAAGAGTTATTTTCCAACTTCAGTTGTGAATGACACAAACCTTAGGATGTCTTAGAAATCAGAAGATATATGGGCTGCATGATGCGACTGTAGGCTATTGATGATTTGAGAACAACGCAAAAAAAGCTTGCGCTCTGTTCCTTGCCCCAGGCTGCACACACTGTTCTCTCATCAAGTGATCATATTTTCACCCATCAGACTATTCTCAATTTAATCTTGTCTTTACTACTACGTTTTTAAAAAAATGAGTTAGAATGGACCATTATCAAATGGTCATGAACAGGGGCAGGGGGAAAATATGTGTATTCTGTATACACTCAATAGGGAACGGAGGCCACTTTCCCACCGGTTATCTCACTCCATGCATCAACCACTGTTTGATGAGCATTCAGCCTCTCGCTATTCGACAGGTGATATTCCACCCAAACTCTGTATGCCATTGGCTCTCCAACCCTGTTCCTGCAGCTACCCAATGCTTGGGAAACCAAGTCAAATCTGTTCGTGAACATCAATAATAATATGTTTTCACAAAAAAACATATTTCATTACTGCGCGGAATGAATGAGAGAGAGGAGGAGATGGAAACAAACGGAGGTGAGATTCTGTAGCTAACGGTAATGTGTCAGTCTATTCATTATGAAAATATCAAAAATGCTCATTACTAGGCTATTCAAAATCAAATACACTACAATTGTAGGCTAACTCTAGAAGCCACCCTGCACAATCAATAAACCAACAGCATCGTCTAGGCCTATAAGTTATATCCCAAACTCATGAATAGAAAGTTTGGAGCGTAGCATAAGGTAACCAGTCCATCCAATATGCATAATAATACAGTCCACACTCAAAGGCCATCACTAGAAATTGTTTAATTTGGGAGTGTAGGCTTGGCCAATTATGTACCAAAGACATCTTAAAATGTTTTATTTAAATGTTTTGCCATTCGAAATAATATCTGCCATGTGTAAAAATGTATATTGTATTATGGGCTGGGGCTCTTATATAGGCCTATGCATATGCAAAATCTCTAATATGCATATGGTGTTTTGAATTAATAATCACATTAGAAAGTGCTGTCCATTTCGTTGTGTTAAGCATTGAAATAACATCCACAACCATGTTTTACACTCAGTTTCAACCTGCTGTTGAACTTCTTTCTTCAAACTGATCATCACAGTGAGGTGAGTTTTAAAAGCACATACTGTTTTGATGACAAGTGTTTTATGTGATTTTTGATTGCATTTGCATTGATGTCAGAGTGGTTAGAGGGACAATAGTGCCCTGAGTACCAGGCCATTAGGACCTGATGGAGGGACAACAGAGCCCTGAGTAACAGACCATTAGGACCTGATGGAGGGACAACAGAGCCCTGAGTAACAGACCATTAGGACCTGATGGAGGGACAACAGAGCCCTGAGTACCAGGCCATTAGGACCTGATGGAGGGACAACAGAGCCCTGAGTAACAGACCATTAGGACCTGATGGAGGGACAACAGAGCCCTGAGTACCAGACCATTAGGACCTGATGGAGGGACAATAGAGCCCGAGTAACAGACCATTAGGACCTGATGAAGGGACAATAGAGTGCGGAGTACCAGGCCATTTGGACCTGATGGTAGTTAGCAAGTTGGGTACTAACAATGCATGTCCAGAGTGCATAAAAGGAGATTACCGTGACTCAAGGTCACGTGGAATTATTATTTATCCGCCGCCATCACCTCATGTTTCAGCATGATAATGCACGGCCCCATGTCGCAAGGATCTGTACACAATTCCTGAAAGCTGAAAATGTTCTGGTCTGCATACTCACCAGACATGTCACCCATTGAGCATGTTTGGGAGGCTCTGGATCAATGTATATGACAGCGTGTTCCAATTGCTGCCAATTTCTAGCAACTTCGCACAGCCATTGAAAAGGAGTGGGACAACATTTCACAGGGCACAATCAACAGCCTGATAAACTCTATGTGAAGGAAATGTGCATGAGGCAAATGGGGGTCACACCAGATAGTGACTGGTTTTCTGATCCACGCCCCTAGTTTTTTAAAAGGCATATGTGACCAACATATGCACATCTTTACTCCCAGTCATGTGAAATCCATAGATTAGGGCCTAATGAGTTTATTTCAATTGACTGATTTCCTTATATGAACTGTAACTCAGTAAAATCTTTGAAATTGTTGCATGTTGCGTTTATATTTTTGTTCAGTGTAGGTCATGTTTTTTAAACTCTTTCATAACCTGCCGTGCCATCAACCAGCTGGCAGCTAGTGTGTTGAGTGTGAACTTGCCTGAGGCTAAGTGTGTGTGTGTGTGTGTGTGTGTGTGTGTTTGTGATTGTGTGTGTGTGTGTGTGTGTGTGTGTGTGTGTGTGTGTGTGTGTGTGTGTGTGTGTGTGTGTGTGTGCGTGTGCGTGTGCGTGTGCGTGTGCGTGTGTGTGAGGCAGTTACCTTCTCACCTCTGGTCCCAGGGGAACACTGTCACGCTCCATGCAACATGCTACATACAACACACGCAACCCCATAGGGACAGGTGCTGGAGGAAATACCTAAACGCAGGCAAAGACAGTATGCTGGTGCTACAGACAGTCAGACATGATAGGGATACACACAGCCAATAACCTGAAAATAAAATGGTATGTTCATTAGGTAAGCTGATATAATCAAAAACAAATGGACTGTTCCATTCATGTTTCACATATTTACTTGACAATTTTACACAGGATTTCACAGGAAATTAAACTGTATGCCAGCTATTCAGTTTCAATCATTTAACATGTTTGATTAACAACATGAATCCAATATAAATTAATTAAGCTATATACGATTTGCGAACACAAGAGCAATTCCTCATTAATGTCCTGCAAGTCTACCAGAGAAAGAAAGAGAGATAGCGAGATAAAGTCAGGGAAAAGACGAAGAGAGGAAAAGAGAGAGAAAGAGCGCTCTGAGCCTCCAGGACCTACTGTTAAACCAAGAATCAATGCTACTCCACTTAGAAGTAAATTGAAACTATTTTCCTTGGAGTCCCCGCCATGTTAATTTCAGCCGCAGGGTCGTGGGGAGGACACTTTAGTTATGATGAAAGACAGTTTTCCATTTACTGAGCTTGGTCACACTCCCATTTGAGTTAATATTGGTGCTCCTTCAGTTTCCTTCATTCTCTCCCATTCTCCCTCATTCGCTCTCCCCCGCAGACAGACAAGGGGATAGGAAGAATCATAACCTGGGTCCAGCTTCTTTGCTTTTGTTTATTATCCTGTATCTCATCCATTCTTATCTAGCAGACTAAGGTCTCTTTAAAAAACACCTCTGAGTCTCTATCAGGAGAAAGGGCTTGGAATGATGCCACAGTGTCAGAGTCTATATTGACTGTGAATTAGTTAAAGTCCAAATGCTTCAAGCTGCAAACAAATAATCCTGCTAAGCATTCTGACCTTTCCTACAGGTAAGGGCTGCGCTAAATGCAAAGGACAGGTTCACTGAAAACACACACGTGTGCATGCACACGGACACAGACACACACACACACACACACACACACTAGGTAGGTAGGTAGGTTAGCAGCTATACTAAGAGCTGGGTGGTGATATAAAGAGCAATGAAAGGGCAGAGAGTGTGACTCATCCTCCTGTCTGGTGTGTGTGTGTGTTTTCAAGGTTATGTGTGTGTGGGAGTCATCTGCAGTAATTATCCTATCAGAGGGATAATTCAGCACACACGCAAGTATTCAGCTCACACGCAAGCATACCTGAACACAAACACATAAATACACACTGTAAAAATTTAAATAAAAAACCCTGTGGCTCTCTAGGAGCAGGAATGAGGAACAGCGACTGGCTGAAACAGCTGCAAAGCTCAGGCTAGAGTGAGAGTGCAACAGAGAGTGGTTTCAGCACCAAGGACAGCATTTATTTATGCTGTGTGTCTATATGCTCTCTCAGCTGTCTCTGTGGCGCAATTGGCTAACGCGTTAGACTGTTAATCTAAAGGTTGGTGGTTGGAGCACACCCAGGGACGGAAAGCTTTTCTAATTGTGCCCTCGTTGGTATGCAGACTATTTTAGGAATGTAATGAACAGGCATGTTTTCAGAGCCATGTGACTGTGTGTAGTGTATTGACTGCATTAGGTAGATTAGCAATAGTTACTGATTTACAATCTCAATCTGGAGGGAGCCGGAACCTGTCAGAGTAACCGTTTTACAGTAACAAATAGTAATACATGATGTAATACCATAGTAACAGCATAGTAATAACATGTAATAGCAATAGCAATATTAATAATTACATTTCATTTCTCTGTGCTTCCGATTCATGGCGTTATATATCGAAAGCAGTTTCCACATTATTAACATTTCAAGGTTATCAAAAAGCATCAGGAAACCAAACAACTCAACTCATTAGAATTAAGTTATTCAACCGCCTGATAAGAACATCGCCAGGAGATCTTAAGATGGGAAGATGCTATCATTAACAAATAGAGGTGAAGTAAAAAGAATACTGGTGTAATGAAAATGGTAAACACATTCATGTTATCTTCCTCATGGTGTCATGCCAATAAGAACTATCAGATTAGGAGGAGCATGGGAGCGCTATTTCCCATGTGGGAATATAATCGGACACATATCTATCTTACTGTCTATACTGACTAAATATATGACTATATTTTCTGTAATACTGGTGTCATTGAAGCGCATCAACCTCAACAAAACCCATGTCCTCTACATAAACTACCCCACAGACAGTTAGGGCACCCAGCTCATCTCAGCACTTCTCATCCTCCCTCTCTCATCCTGTCTTTTTTATAGGAGAAGAGGAGTCGCAGGGCACTGAGTGTAATTAAATCAAGCTTTAAAATGTAAATATATCATTAAACAATAGCCAGCTCCACTAGCTTTATTGGCTGCTGCTCCAGAAGGTTCAGCTGTTAATCTTAGTGATGTCCTGCATGGTTCTGTGATTACTGATAATATTCTGTATCTCTATGGCTGATGGTGAAGTGCTGTATAGTATGGATGTGTACTAAAACAGATAAAGGAAAACCATGAGGGTTGAGCCGGGGTGTGGACATGAAGCTAGGTTTAGGGTTAGGGTAGAGTTAGGGTTAGGGTAGAGTTAAGGTTAGGGTAGAGTTAGGGTTAGGGCAGAGTTAGGGTTAGGGGAGAGTTAGGGTTAGGGGAGAGTTAGGGTGTAGAGTTAGGGTTAGGGTAGAGTTCGGGTTAGGGTAGTTAGGGTTTGGGCAGAGTTAGGTTAGGGTAGAGTCAGGGTTAGGGTAGAGTTAGGGTTAGGGTAGAGTTAGGGTTAGGGTAGTGTTAGGGCAGAGTTAGGGTTAGGGTAGGGTTAGGGTTAGGGTTGAGCCGGGGTGTGGACATGAAGCTAGGATTAGGGTTGGGGTAGAGTTAGGGTTAGGGTAGAGTTAGGGTTAGGGTAGAGTTAAGGTTAGGGTAGAGTTAGGGTTAGGGGAGAGTTAGGGTTAGGGTAGAGTTAGGGTTAGGGTAGAGTTAGGGTTCGGGTTAGGGTTAGGGTTAGGGTTAGGGTTAGGGTAGTTAGGGTTAGGGTTAGGGTAGAGTTAGGGTTAGGGTTAGGGCAGAGTTAGGGTTAGGGTACAGTTAGGGTTAGGGTAGAGTTAGGGTTAGGGTAGAGTTAGGGTTAGGGTAGAGTTAGGGTTAGGGTGTAGTTAGGGTTAGGGTAGAGTTCGGGTTAGGGTAGAGTTAGGGTTAGGGTAGAGTTAGGTTTAGGGTAGAGTTAGGGTTAGGGTAGAGTTCGGGTTAGGGTAGAGTTAGGGTTAGGGTAGAGTTAGGGAATAATTATTATTGGGGTAGAGTTAGGGTTAGGGTTAGGGTAGAGTTAGAGTTAGGTTTAGGGTTAGGGTACAGTTAGGGTTAGGGTAGGGTTAGGGTTAGGGTTAGGGTTAGGGTTAGGGTTAGGGTTAGGGTTAGGGTTAGGGTTAGGGTTAGGGTTAGGGTTAGGTTTAGGGTTAGGGTTAGGGTAGAGTTAGGGTTAGGGTAGAGTTAGGGTTAGGGTAGAGTCAGGGTTAGGGTAGAGTTAGGGTTAGGGTTAGGGTAGAGTTAGGGTTAGGGTAGAGTTCGGTTTAGGGTAGAGTTAGGGTTAGGGCAGAGTTAGGGTTAGGGTAGAGTTAGGGTTAGGGTAGAGTTAGGGTTAGGGTAGAGTTAGGGTTAGGGTAGAGTCAGGGTTAGGGTCGAGTTAGGGTTAGGGTAGAGTTAGGGTTAGGGTAGTGTTAGGGCAGAGTTAGGGTTAGGGTAGGGTTAGGGTTAGGGTTGAGCCGGGGTGTGGACATGAAGCTAGCATTAGGGTTGGGGTAGAGTTAGGGTTAGGGTAGAGTTAGGGTTAGGGTCGAGTTAGGGTTAGGGTAGAGTTAGGGTTAGGGTTAGGGTTAGGGTAGAGTTAGGGTTAGGGTAGAGTTAGGGTTAGGGTAGAGTCAGGGTTAGGGTAGAGTTAGGGTTAGGGTAGAGTTAGGGTTAGGGTAGAGTTAGGGTTAGGGTTAGGGCAGAGTTAGGGTTAGGGTACAGTTAGGGTTAGGGTACAGTTAGGGTTAGGGTACAGTTAGGGTTAGGGTAGAGTTAGGGTTAGGGTAGAGTTAGGGTTAGGGTGTAGTTAGGGTTAGGGTGTAGTTAGGGTTAGGGTAGAGTTCGGGTTAGGGTAGAGTTAGGGTTAGGGTAGAGTTAGGTTTAGGGTAGAGTTAGGTTTAGGGTAGAGTTAGGGTTAGGGTAGAGTTCGGGTTAGGGTAGAGTTAGGGTTAGGGTAGAGTTAGGGAATAATTATTATTGGGGTAGAGTTAGGGTTAGGGTTAGGGTAGAGTTAGAGTTAGGTTTAGGGTTAGGGTACAGTTAGGGTTAGGGTAGAGTTAGGGCTAGGGTAGAGTTAGGGTTAGGGTAGAGTTAGGGTTAGGGTAGAGTTAAGGTTAGGGTAGAGTTAGGGTTAGGGGAGAGTTAGGGTTAGGGTAGAGTTAGGGTTAGGGTAGAGTTAGGGTTCGGGTTAGGGTTAGGGTAGAGTTAGGGTTAGGGTTAGGGTAGAGTTAGGGTTAGGGTAGAGTTCGGTTTAGGGTAGAGTTAGGGTTAGGGCAGAGTTAGGGTTAGGGTAGAGTTAGGGTTAGGGTAGAGTTAGGGTTAGGGTAGAGTTAGGGTTAGGGTCGAGTTAGGGTTAGGGTCGAGTTAGGGTTAGGGTCGAGTTAGGGTTAGGGTAGAGTTAGTTTTATGGTTGCTGAGTCAGGTTTTTGTATAAAAATAATGGTTTTTAACCAGTAGATTATCAGTTCCAGAGTAAGAGCAGCAGCAACAGCACAGAGAGCCAGCCAAAATGCCCAACATGAACAGCAGCGTTGTCTTCTTCATGGGCCGCACCTGTGAACGCACCTCCGACTGACCTGACATGTACTCCTGAGCCCTCCTTCCCATCACAATTTAAGTTGGTCATACTGGTCTCTAATGGTTTTAGTAACCACAGTGTGGGCCTGTTAGAAAACAAAAATCACGAATATCCACTTAGTAAGATCCGATTTTTTGAATGTGCGCCAATGACGGCGTACTTGTTCTTTCCAAATGGGCTGCGTTCCATTGGTGTCTTTACCACATGTATTGATACCGGGTCTGCTAAGACCAGTATGACCAACTTAAATTGTGATGGGGAGGAGGGCTCAGGAGTACATGTCAGGTCAGTCGGAGGTGCGTTCACAGGAGCGGCCCATGAAGAAGACAATGCTGCTGTTCATGTTGGGCATTTTGGCTGGCTCTCTGTGCTGTTGCTGCTGCTCTTACTCTGGATCTGATATTCCACTGGTTTAAAACCTTTCTTTTTATACCTTTGGCCACATTGTATAAACACCTGACTTAGTAACATGGCATAGAGGCCCATAACATAGAGGCACACTGAGGTTTGTCCACATTCCACAGACTGGGTCCCTCAAAAGTCCTTCAAAAGGTTGTTTCTCTCAGAGAAAATAACACAAAGCCCTTGTGAAGGTGTAAACAAAACGTCACAGCCTTGGAATTTGAAAGTATAAAGTGTGTTCATCTCACAATACTTAGTTTGAGGGTTAGGGTTAGGGTTAGTTTAGTTTGAGGTTTTTGTCTTGATTCAGTATTATGAAACAGTTAGTTCCGGCCACGCAATCTGATTGGTTCCTCTTTTTAAACCAATCAGAAAAAGTGTGTTGTGTAAAGTGTGCTGTGTCTCTTGTAAAATGCACTTTAAATCAATTTGACTTGACATGACAATACATTGAGTGTACAAAACATTAAGGACACCTGCACTTTCCATGACATAGACTGACGAGGTGAATCCAGGTGAAAGCTAAGGTTCCTTATTGATGTCACTTGTTAAATCCACTTCAATCAGTGTAGTTAAAGAGGAGGAGACAGTTTAAGGAAGGATTTTTAAGCATTGAGACAATTGAGACATGGATTGTGTGTGTCATTCAGAGGGTGAATGGGCAAGACAAAATATTTAAGTGCCTTTGAACGGGGTATGGTAGTAGGTGCCAGGCGCACCGGTTTGAGTGTGTCACGCTCATCAGTCTCCCATGTGGATCAAGAATGGTCCAACACCCAAATGACATCCAGCCAACTTGGCACAACTGTGGGAGGCAGTGGAGTCAACATGGGCCAGCATCCCTGTGGAACACTTCGACACCTTGTAATCTATGCCCTGATGAATTGAGGCTGTTCTGAGGGCAAAAGGGGCACAACTCAATATTAGGAATATGTTCCTAATGTTTTGTGCACTCGGTGGATATTATGTTTGGAGAGTTCATCCCTTTATCAAATGCACTTCATTTTGTATGAATTGATATTATAGACATGAACTTTTAATGGATATATTGAAAAACATTAATGTGGTATTTAGAGATGATCATAATTATCTCCATTTAATAATATATATTTGAAGGCTAATGATTACACCGTATGACTTCATGTTCCCGTACACATCAAATGACAATTCTCCCTCTTAGACATAACCTGACTAGATACACCAGCCACACACGCTAAATACGTTTTTGTCCTGATTGGTATTGGAGTATGTCAATTAAAATAATTTACACACTACTTGAATTCCATTAAGTCAACATTAGATATAACTGTAACGGTTTAAAAGGTGCTGTATCAGACTTTAAAAACACTCTTGAAGTATATGAAGATGTCAATTCACCTGTTTCATGTGTAGGTGTAGCTAACCACTCTACAGAGTTGAAGTGTGAGACTATGTGATGCTTCTGAGTAGATAAAAGCTTCTATTAACAGAGTGTGCAATCAGGGTCACTGGCTGGTGCGTGGGCAGTGGGAGCAGACACACAGCCAGGCAGCATCACAACATCTTTTAGAAACCTATCAAGAGCTTAAAGGGATAGTTCACCCAAATTACAAAATGACATATTGGTCTCCTTGCCTTGTAACCCAGGTGTAGGCAACCCTGTTCCTAGAGTGTCGCAGGTACTACAACATTCTATTCCAACTAGGCACCACACCTGACCAACTGAGCTAATTGATCAGTTCAGTGATTGCCTAAATTCAACACACCTGGTGTTAAAGGTTGGTTAAATCAAAAACATGAAGGACCTGGGTTGTCTACCCCTGCTGTAAGCAGTCTATGGACAAGGTAAGACAGAAATCTTTGCTTTGGTTTAGTTTCCCTGGCACTGTTTTCAAATGCTAACGTTTTAGCATTTGTGGCACAATTCCCATTCAAGTCATGGGACCGCTATTAGCATTCTTCGCACATCATGTCCAAATGTTTAGAAAGTATTTAAAATTGATTGTGAATCTCACCAAAGTCACTTATAGATTCTTTTTTTTTTAAATATCGGTCCCATGACTTGAATGGGATTTATGCCAACATGTCAGCCACTTCCAGGGAAACTTAACCAAAGCATGGATTGCTGTCATACCTTGTACATAGATTGCTTACAGGGTAAGGAAACCAATGTGGACTGGCCACCCCTCATAGCCTGGTTCCTCTCTAGGTTTCTTCATAGGTTTTGGCCTTTCTAGGGAGTTTTTCCTAGCCACTGTGCTTCTACACCTGCATTGCTTGCTGTTTGGGGTTTTATGCTGGGTTTCTGTACAGCACTTTGAGATATCAGCTATCAGATATGTAAGAAGGGCTATATAAATACTTTTGATTTGATTTGATTTTATGTGTAATTTTGGTGAACTATTCAGATTGTACAGTCAGCTTTCCTGCCAGTTCTTGACTAGGGTGATACCATTTACCAGAATGCAGCAGCCACTACTCTTAAACCTTTGGATGCCGTCTACCATAGCACCCTTCGCGTTATTACAGGTGACCATTTTAATATTCATCACTGCATCTATCAGGGCACAAGGCGAGACCCAGATGCAGACACAGGAGGCAGATGGTTGGGGTCTTAGATATTTATTGATCCAAAAAGGAGTAGGCAAGAGAATGGTTGTGGACAGGCAAAAGGTCAAAACCAGTTCAGAGTCCAGGAGGTACAGAGTGGCAGGCAGGCTCGAGGTCAAGGCAGGCAGAATGGTCAGGCAGGTGGGTACAAAGTCCAGAAACAGACAAGGGTCAAAATCGGGAGGACTAGCAAAAAGAGAAACGAAAAGGCAGGAGCACGGGAAAAACACGCTGGTTGACTTGGACATACAAGACGAACTGGCACAGAGAGACAGGAAACACAGGGATAAATACACTGGCACAGAGAGACTGGCAACACAGGGATAAATACACTGGCACAGAGAGACAGGAAACACAGGGATAAATACACTGGCACAGAGAGACAGGAAACACAGGGATAAGTACACTGGGGAAACAAGCGACACCTGGAGGGGGTGGAGACAATCACAAGGACAGGTGAAACAGACCAGGGTGTGACAGCATCCTGTATCAGAAGGTCGACTGGACCTCACTAAAGTCCCATAGATCACATCATTACTCCCTTATTTTTTTACAAAGCTCTGCTCCACAAGCTTCCAACATACCCCACTTCCCTGTTGAAATATAAAAATATGAGATACCAAACTCTTGAGGTCTCCCTTGTCTCCACAAAGTTTGGTAAATTGGCCTTTGGTTTTGATGCACCACAGTTATGGAATACCTTACAAAACAAATTACACCTGGATTCCCTGGTGCCGTTAGGGCAGTTTAAAACTCTTTTGTGAAATGAGTTTCCTGAAGTGTGCAATTCTTTCAGTTGACTATTATAAGTTGTAGAAAGAGGAGGAAGAGAAGCGCTACTAAAGTACACAATAGTATATTTTGGTAGATAGAAGGTGCTCTTTGGTAAAAGGGGTAAATTCGTCATCAAAAAGAAAGGAGGACCAAGGCACTCTTCATATAATTAATTAAAATGCCTTTATTAGTATGGCATGTTCAATAGAAATGTCATGTTCTGACCTTAGTTCCTTTGTTTTGTCTTTTGTTTTAGTTGGTCAGGGCGTGAGTTGGGTGGGTAATCTATGTTTTCTATTTCTGTGTTGGTTTTCTGTGTTTGGCCTGATATGGTTCTCAATCAGAGGCAGCTGTATGGCATGTTCAATAGAAATGTCACGTTCTGACCTTAGTTCCTTTGTTTTGTCTTTTGTTTTAGTTGGTCAGGGCGTGAGTTGGGTGGGTAATCTATGTTTTCTATTTCTGTGTTGGTTTTCTGTGTTTGGCCTGATATGGTTCTCAATCAGAGGCAGCTGTCAATCGTTGTCCCTGATTGGGAACCATATTTAGGTAGCCTGTTTTCTGTTGGGTTTTGTGGGTTGGGTTTTGTGGGTGGTTGTCTTCAGTCTTTGTGTGTCTGCACCAGATAGAACTGTTTCGGTTTTCACGTTTGTTGTTTTTGTATTTGTAGTGTTCAGTTTTGGATTTATTAAAATAAGATGAACACTAACCATGCTGCGCTTTGGTCCTCTCCTTCTTCCACCGAAGAAAACCGTTACAGAACCACCCACCACAAAAGGACCAAGCAGCGTGGTAACAGGCAGCAGCAGCAGCAGCAGGAGCAGCGCTATAAGGAGGAATGGACATGGGAGGACATTCTGGACGGCAAGGGTTGCTACACATGGGAGGAGATCCTGGCTGGAAGGGATCGCCTCCCATGGGAACAGGTGGAGGCAGCCAGGAGAGCGGAGACAGCTGCTAAAGGGAACCGGCTATACGAGGGAACACGGCTGGCAAGGAAGCCCGAGAGGCAGCCCCAAAAATGTATTGGGGGGGGTACACGGGGAGTGGTGTTAAGCCAGGTAGGAGACCTGAGCCAACTCCCCGTGCTTACCGTGGAGAGCGTGAATACCGGCAGATGGAGCAGTCGGCGAAGTTGAGGTGTGAGTCTGAGAATGTTGAGGAGTTATTGGACAGATTGGAGGAGAGTGAATGGAGGGGAGATTATGAGACATTCGAGGAGTTGTTGATTAACTTGGAGGAGAGTGAAGAGAGAGAGCTGTTGGTTTGGAATAGTATGCAAGGCAGTCGCCCTGAGGAGCGTGTTAGCTGTCTGATGCCACCTGTGTCGGTTCCTTGTACTCATCCTGAAACATGTGTTAAAGTTCCGGAGCAATTGATGCCGGCTATACACACCAGTTCTCCAGAGTACCTTCACAACCCGGTATGCCCTGTTCCTGCTCCCCGCACTCGCCCAGTGGTGCGTGTTCCCAGCCCGGTACCACCCGTTCCGGCGCCACGTACCAGGCCTCCAGTTCCAGCACCTCGCACTCGCCTTGAGGTGCGTGTTCCTAGCCCAGTACCACCAGTGCAAACACCACGCACCAGGCCTACTGTGCGTCTCCAGAGCCCTGTACGCCCTGTTCCTCCTCCTCGCACTCGCCCAGTGGTGCGTGTCTCCAGTCCGGTACCACCAGTTCCGGCACCACGCACCAGGCCTACTGTGTGCCTCAGCAGGCCAGAGCTGCCCGTCTGTCCAGCGCCGCCTGAGCTGCCCGTCTGTCCAGCGCCGCCTGAGCTGCCCGTCTGTCCAGCGCCGCCTGAGCTGCCCGTCTGTCCAGCGCCGCCTGAGCTGCCCGTCTGTCCAGCGCCGCCTGAGCTGCCCGTCTGTCCAGCGCCGCCTGAGCTGCCCGTCTGTCCAGCGCCGCCTGAGCTGCCCGTCTGTCCAGCGCCGCCTGAGCTGCCCGTCTGTCCAGCGCCGCCTGAGCTGCCCGTCTGTCCAGCGCCGCCTGAGCTGCCCGTCTGTCCAGCGCCGCCTGAGCTGCCCGTCTGTCCAGCGCCGCCTGAGCTGCCCGTCTGTCCTGAGCCGTCAGAGCCGCCCGTCTGTCCTGAGCCGCCAGAGCCGCCCGCCAGTCAGGAGCCGCCAGAGCCGCCCGCCAGTCAGGAGCCGCCAGAGCCGCCCGCCAGTCCGGAGCCGCCAGAGCCGCCCGCCAGTCCGGAGCCGCCAGAGCCGCCCGCCAGTCAGGAGCCGCCAGAGCCGCCCGCCAGTCAGGAGCTGCGAGGGCCGCCCGCCAGTCAGGAGCTGCCAGAGCCGCCCGCCAGTCAGGAGCTGCCAGAGCCGCCTGCCAGTCTGGAGCTGCCCTTCAGTCCGGAGCTGCCCTTCAGTCCGGAGTTGCCTTTCAGTCCTGAGCTACCCCTCAGTCCTGAGCTACCCCTCAGTCCTGAGCTGCCCCTCAGTCCTGAGCTGCCCCTCAGTCCGGAGTTGCCTTTCAGTCCTGAGCTACCCCTCAGTCCTGAGCTACCCCTCAGTCCTGAGCTACCCCTCAGTCCTGAGCTGCCCCTCAGTCCGGAGTTGTCCTTCAGTCCGGAGTTGCCCTCAGTACGGAGCTGCCCCTCAGTCCGGAGCTGCCCCTCAGTCCGGAGCTGCCCCTCAGTCATGAGCTACCTCTCAGTCATGAGCTACCTCTCAGTCATGAGCTACCTCTCAGTCATGAGCTACCTCTCAGTCATGAGCTACCCCTCAGTCATGAGCTACCCCTCAGTCATGAGCTACCCCTCAGTCATGAGCTGCCCCTCAGTCATGAGCTGCCCCTCAGTCATGAGCTGCCCCTCAGTCCGGAGGAGTTTCCTCAGTCCAGAGGCGCCCCTCAGTCCAGAGGCGCTCCTCAGACCAGTGGGGGCCTTTATTAGGGTTCCCAAGCCAAGGTCGGCGGCGAGGGTCGCCGCTCAAAGGACGCTAATAAAGCGGACAAAGACAATGGTGGAGTGGGGTCCACGTCCAGCGCCAGAGCCGCCACCGCGGACAGGTGCACACCAAGACCCTCCCCTATAGGTTCAGGTTTTGCGGCCGGAGTCCGCACCTTAGGGGGGAGGGTACTGTCACGTTCTGACCTTAGTTCCTTTGTTTTGTCTTTTGTTTTAGTTGGTCAGGGCGTGAGTTGGGTGGGTAATCTATGTTTTCTATTTCTGTGTTGGTTTTCTGTGTTTGGCCTGATATGGTTCTCAATCAGAGGCAGCTGTCAATCGTTGTCCCTGATTGGGAACCATATTTAGGTAGCCTGTTTTCTGTTGGGTTTTGTGGGTGGTTGTCTTCAGTCTTTGTGTGTCTGCACCAGATAGAACTGTTTCGGTTTTCACGTTTGTTGTTTTTGTATTTGTAGTGTTCAGTTTTGGATTTATTAAAATAAGATGAACACTAACCACGCTGCGCTTTGGTCCTCTCCTTCTTCTACCAAAGAAAACCGTTACAAGAAACAACGTTTTTTTTTAAACCGACGCTTTTCAGCTGCATGGCCTTCGTCAGGGAGTACAAAAAAAAATTCTAACTTGTTGTAATAAACTGATGTATTGTATTTATAGCTGTCTTTTAGGTTTTTTAAATCTTTTTGTTGTTGCTGTATTTATGTAATTATAAATGAGACACTGGTCTCAATTGGCTTCCCCTGAATAAATGAAAGTTAATAAATAAATAAATCCCTTTAAGTGTGTCCTTAGGAAGCGTGTGAACCACTGTGTATACTAAGAACATTTGAAGTTTGCTGAAGAAACTTGTGAAACGTATAACTATTCCAGTGTGTCAATCTCTGCTTCCTCTCCCCCCCATAGGAGCCAGATTATTATTATTAACACTGGACAATTATGACCAGCTAATTAATCTGAAGCTAAGCAATCAAAACGGATACACCTGTCTAATTACTCCACAGTTTCACTGTGCGTGTCTGTGTGTGTAGGTAGAGAAGATCTGAAACTTGAGTGTGTAAATCTCAGGGCTTGAATCTCCTACCTGATGAACTGACAGTTAATTACATTAAGCTGAGGTCATTAATTAGTGAACGGTTGAATGAGGCTGAAGTCCTGAGAGCCAGAGGCTCTGTTTAGCCTGCTGGTTGGCCCCAGGATTCAAAGTTGCACAACGTTTTTCATGAATTTAAAACTTCCTGTGGAGGGCACCTACAGTTTGTCTCTCAACAATTAAGTGAAAGGGTATCTTTGTTTTTAGAAAGGTGTTATGCTTGTTAGTACAGTAGTTACAGTAAGACCTCATCAGTATCTTTTGCTAGATCTTATCCTAAGCGTTGGAAAGCTTTCTGACTGTGAAAAGGTTCTCTCTCCTCCTGTCTCCAATGCCACATTCATTTAGTTTATTAAAGTAATAAGGCACAAGAGGCCCTCCGATATCACGATTATAATCACAGCTAACGTGTGTTGTCAGTTACGAAGCTACATGATGTCATCTCACATTCCACTAATAAACCTTCACTATGCTTCTAAATGAATCCCTAGACATCATCTATTGATGACACATCAGTTATTATCTGTAAAGGCTCTACACGATACACTACACTACCGTGGTAGAGATAAGGTCTCTTTCTATCAACCAGCCAACTCCACGGTAGTGTGATGTTTCTGCCCAGAACGTGCCTTTTTAAAGTCATCCCTGAAATAGCATTGCGTTTGTTATTGGTAGTGGTAGTGTCTCACAGGGAAGGCATAAATAGCCCAGATAGTCCATCATCAGGGGTCCTAGGAGACCTAATGCTTCTTGGGAGCCTGCCTATTTAGGCATCCTCAGAGGAGCCTGCCTGGGGCAACTTGTGGAGTGGTGGATCTGTTGTAATCCTGATGATTGAAATAAACCTAGAATCATCTCCCTCTCCTCTCCTCTCCTCTCCTCTCCTCTCCTCTCCTCATTTCCCTCTATTCCCCTTTTCCTCCTCCCCTGCTCCCTATGCTCTGCGGGGCAGAAATCATCCCCCTCCCATCCACCACTCCTCAAGAATGATCCCCGTCTTCTCTCTCCTCCTCTCCTCATCCCCCTCTCTTTAGCAGAACAGGCACCAGATGGTGCTGCCATTTATACCTCCTTTTATTTTGTTTTCCTGGCACAGAGACAACTGGTCTTCATTAGGAGAGAGAGAGAGAGATAGAAAGCTAGAGAGAAAGAGGGAGAGAGAGAGAAAGAGAGAGAGCGAGAATGAGAGAAGATAGAGTGAGAGAGAGAGAGAGAGAGAGGGAGAGAGAGAGAGAGAGAGATGGGCTTAAACCACGTGCTACGGCTCCAAAGATCGCAGGGTTCAATCCCAGTGTTTTGTCATTTTAGTTTTTCTGTTTTAACCCTCCTCGAGAGAGGTCCAGCAGGATAAAAGGCTAAAAGCTAAGAGAGTGAAGGGGAGACAGCAGAGTCTTTTGGTAGTCCTTTGAGGTCACATGGTACCTTACCTAGGGGTGAAGGGACACTTTTATGACAATTTGTCTTAGAAAGAGAGTGAGAGAGATAGACCATTTGCACATAATATGACACATGACATGTCTTCAGTCTTTTGGAACTTTTGTGAGTGAAATATTTACTGTTCACTTTTTATTGTTTATTTCACTGTTGTTTATCTGTTTCACTTGCTTTGGCAATGTAAACATATGTTTCCCATGCCAATAAAGTCCCTTGAATTGAATTGAGAGAGAGAGAGAGAGAGAGAGAGAGAGAGAGAGAGAGAGAGAGAGAGAGAGAGAGAGAGAGAGAGAGAGAGAGAGAGAGAGAGAGAGAGAGAGAGAGAGAGAGAGAGAGAGAGAGAGAGAGAGAGAGAGAGAGAGAGAGAGAGAGAGAGAGAGAGAGAGAGAGAGAGAGAGAGAGAGAGAACTTGGAGGCACTCAGTAGTTCATAACAGATCAGCATTATAGAGAAACAGTAAAAGTATGTTCAACATTGTTCAACATATGACATTAAAAAGAAACGTCAGAACATATCTTTATTTAACCTTTATTTAACTAGGCAAGTCAGTTAAGAACAAATTCTTATTTACAATGACGACCTACCAAAAGGCAAAAGGCCTCCTGCGGGGACAGGGGCTGGGATTAAAATAAATAAATAAATACAATATAAATATAGAACAAAACACACATCACAATGAGAGAGACAACACAACACTACATAAAGAGAGACCTAAGACAACAACATAGCAAAGCAGCAACACATGACAACACAGCATGGTAGCAACACAACATGAACAACAACATGGTAGCAACACAACATGGTAGCAGCACAAAACATGGTACAAACATTATTGGGCACAGACAACAGCACAAAGGTCAAGAAGGTAGAGAAAACAATACATCACACAAAGCAGCCACAACTGTCAGTAAGAGTGTCCATGATTAAGTCTTTGAATGAAGAGATTGAGATAAAACTGTCCGGTTTGAGTGTTTGTTGCAGCTCGTTCCAGTTGCGAGCGGCAGCGAACTGAAAAGAGGAGCGACGCAGGGATGTGCGTGCTTTGGGGACCTTTAACAGAATGTGACTGGCAGAACAGGTGTTGTATGTGGAGGATGAGGGCTGCAGTAGATATCTCAGGTAGGGGGGAGTGAGGCCTAAGAGGGTTTTATAAATATGCATCAACCAGTGGGTCTTGAGACGGGGATACAGAGATGACCAGTTTACAGGGGAGTATAGAATGCAGTGATGTGTCCTATAAGGAGCATTGGTGGAAAATCTGATGGCCGAATGGTAAAGAACATCTAGCCGCTCGAGAACACCCTTACCTGCCGATCTTTAAATGACGTCTCCGTAATCTATCATGGGTAGGATGGTCATCTGAATCAGGGTTAGTTTGGCAGCTGGGGTGAAAGAGGAGCGATTACGATAGAGGAAACCAAGTCTAGATTTAACTTTAGCCTGCAGCTTTGAAATGTGCTGAGAGAAGGACAGTGCACCGTCTAGCCATACTCCCAAGTACTTGTATGAGGTGACTACCTCAAGCTCTAAACCATCAGAGGTAGTAATCACACCTGTGGGAAGAGGGGCATTTTTCTTACCTAACCACATGACCTTTGTTTTGGAGGTGTTCAGAACAAGGTTAAGTGTAGAGAAAGCTTGTTGGACACTAAGAAAGCTTTGTTGTAGAGCATTTAACACAAAATCCGGGGAGGAGCAGATGAGTATAAGACTGTATCATCTGCATATAAATGGATGAGAGAGATTCCTACTGCCTGAGCTATGTTGTTGATGTAAATTGAGAAGAGCGAGGGGCCAAGGTTTGAGCCTTGGCATACTCCCTTGGTGATAGGCAGTGGCTGAGACAGCAGATTTTCTGACTTTATACACTGCACTCTTTGAGAGAGGAAGTTAGCAAACCAGGCCAAAGACCCCTCAAAGACACCAATACTCCTTAGCCGGCCCACGAGAATGGAATGGTCTACCGTATCAAAAGCTTTGGCCAAGTCAATTAAAATAGCAGCACAATATTGCTTAGAATCCAGGGCAATGGTGACATCATTGAGGACCTTTAAGGTTGCAGTGACACATCCATAACCTGAGCGGTAACCAGATTGCATACCCGAGAGAATATTATAGACATCAAGAAAGCCTGTCAGTTGATCATTGACAATTTTTTCCAACACTTTTGATAAACAGGGCAAAATAGAAATAGGCCTATAACAGTTAGGATCAACTTGATCTCCCCCTTTAAATAAAGGACGGACTGTGGCTGTCTTCCAAGCAATGGGAACCTCCCCAGAGAGGAGAGACAGGTTAAAACGTTTGGAGATAGGCTTGGCGATGATAGGGGCAGCAACCTTAAAGAAGAAAGGGTCTAAATCATCTGACCCAGATGTTTTTTGGGGGTCAAGTTTAAGGAGCTCCTTTAGCACCTTGGACTCAGTGACTACCTGCAGGGAGAAACTTTGTAGTGGGGCAGGGGAAAAAGAGGGACAAGCATCGGGGAAAGTCGCATTAGAAGGGGTGGGAGATGAGGAAATGTTGGACGGGCAAGGAGGCATGAGTCAAATAGGAATCCTGACTTAATGAAGTGGTGATTAAAGAGTTCAGCCATGTGCTTCTTGTCGGAAACAACCACATCATCAACTTTGGGCAGCTGTGAGGAGGGTTTATTTTCCAGGTCTTTAACTGTTTTCCAGAACTTCTTGGGGTTAGACCCACAGAGAGAGAACTGCCCCTTAAAGTAACTAACTTTAGCCTTCCGGATAGCCTGAGTACACTTATTTCTAATTGGCCTGAACGAGAGCCAGTCAGCCTGAGAATGCGTGTGCTGAGCCTTTCGCCAAATGCAATTCTTGAGGTGGAGTAACTCCGCAAGATCACGGTCGAACCAGGGGCTGAACCTGTTTTTAATTCTTATTTTCTTCATGGGGGTGTGTTTGTTAACAATACCACTGAAAATATCAATAAAGAAGGTCCAAGCATCTTCGACATCAAGCTGATTTTATACCATTTTCAGAGGCCAGTTCATGAAGGAAGGCTTGCAAATTAAAGTTTTTAAAGTCTATGACAAATCAGGCCAGGTCGTTTCACTGAGCAGCCATTACGAACACAGGCTGTTAAACAGTGATCACAAGGTCTTTACAGAAAACACCAGACTGTTACCTATCAGGATTATTTGTGAGAATAACATCGAGGAGAGTAGCCTTTTCTGGGTATTTGGAGTCATACCTTGTGGGATTGGTGATAATCTGAGAAAGATTTAGGGAGTCCCATTGCTTTAGGACTTTGTAAGGGGGTTTAAGCATGTCCCAGTTTAGGCCACCTATCAGGACAAATTCAGACTTGTGTAAAGGGTAAGGGGCCAGGAGAGAACTTAGGGCAGGTAGGGTACAGGCCAGTGCTGATGGAGAAAAATAGCACCCAGCAACAGTCAACAAAGAGCTATTTGAAAGTTTAATGCTTAAAACCAGCAAATCAAACTGTTTGGGGACAGACTTGGAGACAACCGAGCACTGAATGTGATAAAGATTGGTGAAGATTGCCACTCCCCCACTTTTGGAAGATCTGTCTTGCCGATAAAGGTTATAACCAGAAAGGTTAACATCAGTATTCAAAACACTCTTTCTTAACCACATCTGAGTAATGACCAACACATCTGGATTGGAGCTGTGAACCCACACTTTCAATTGATCCATTTTAGGTAATAAGCTTCTAGTGTTAACATGTAGAAAAAACAGGCTTTTAGGAGAGCAGAAATCAGTGAAGCAGATATCAGAGCACAAGTCACAATTGTGGCTAGCAACATGATGGGCCAGGGTGTACATGTACATTTCCAGATATCATCAACAGTAATACAATCAAGGCACCACATAGTACAGGGAGAGCTCTGCAGTGCTGATTTATGACTTTTGAATGTGTATCAGATGGCAACAAGATCATATTGTACAGCAATTTTATCAGGTAACATGAATACAAAGCCGGTGAGAGGTGGTTAGAATAGGATGGGAGGCCAAAAGCCTGTGTAACCAATAGAGAGTCAGAGTCTCGAGTGTGGGAACAAACATAGTCTGTCCCACGGTTGGGTAAAGAAAGTTTGTCGTCAACAAAGTATGCAGGAGTCATGAGGCAAATAGCAAAATAGCAAAATGCACAAGAACAAAATAAAATATAAAAAGACTTGGGGCTAGCCATTGTAAGTTCAGAGTCATTCGCCCCAACAGTGTGTGTGTACTGGAGGCGGGAGAAAGCTCTGGAGAGAGGGTTGAGTGTGGTGGAGGTACCTGTACCAGACAGGGAGACAGGCCAGGGCAAACGGTGAACAGATCGCCAGGTGGAATCCAAGCAGCAGTGCAGCAGGCAATGGGAGTAGGTATCACACCCACTTGGGAGAAGCTTTTATTTCTGGAGGCAGATTTCTTGTAGAAAATGCCAGTGAATGAACAGCAGGAGGGGGCTTCAGAGGACGCTTCAAAGACTCCTGACACTTGTTGGGCCCGAAGGCCTTTTACTTCACACCTTAGTGCTAATTGAATTTGTATCTGGTTCAGTTCCAGGTTGGATGGTGTCCTCAGGTCTGCTGTTTGTTGCTAGAGCACCCTCTGTATAGCTTGGAAAAATAAAACCTTGGAAGCTGTAACCTCTATGGTTCATTTTGGTCAAAATGAAGTTGTAGGTTTGGAGTTTTGATCTGGAGCGAAGGCCAGGCTGTGGAGGGTAGCATCCTGCATATGTACCTGCCGAAAAATCCAAGTCTATCTAACTCCAAATCTATCCTTTTGTAAAAAACATGTTGAAAAATGTGAGAGCTCACATTAAGCTGTGTCTCTCTCTCTCTCTGAGGAGTGTGTGTCTTATATCCCCCTGATGGAAGGAAGTTGATGCCAAAAGCATTGAGCTGCTTTTATCACTCAGTGATAAGGAGTTGTAATGTCCATTGTTGATAGCAGTTTTAAGTCATAACATCATAAAAACGAGCAAAGAAAAAGTTAACGAGCAAAGAAGAAGAGAAGAGTAATAAAATAAAAATGTTTTGTGATAAAGAGGAAGGGATAAATCATAATGTTGTTTAATGGAAATAGGTTATTGTAAGTTTACACTTTTTGCAGAGTGTGGGAGAGGTGTGAATGAGTGAAGGGAGGAGCGATCCCCTTTACGTCTTTTAACCCTAGGAAAATAAACTGTTGTCTGTTCCAAATGTTCCTATTGTTGATCATTTTAGGTTTGCCTATTTCTGTTGATGGGAAAAGTTAACTAATCTTTGAATGTCTAGGTTGGCTAAATGTCTGCAACTCTTAACGAGGCTTATCAGGTCTCTGGTGAGTTCAGTTTGGAAGATGTGTAATTTCTCTAGCAGCTCAGCCTCAGTCTTGCTCATAATCTTTGGGCCAAAATTTCAGGTCATAATTCTGAGCAAACTCAGGGACTTGTCTATCAATGAAACCATGAACTGACCTGACAGTGGTGCTTCTAAGAAGGTAGATTTTCTCGTCGTCTGATATTTGTGGCAAAAAATGCAGAGAATGAGTTTCTTCAGCTATGACATTCTCAATGTCTTTGACAAGCTTTCTGGCTTGTAAGTGTCATTTGGCCTCCTCCTATTGTCCCTGTCTGAGCTTTTGCTTTATAGGCCAGGTGGGGGAGGTTAGTATGCTCCTTTTTCTGAGCTGGGCCAAGAGTTTGGGGCTGGGAGAGTGACTGAACTGTGAAACAACCCCCCTGTTCTCTTATCTTTAAGTTTGCCTCTATCCTGGCGTTGGCCAGGTGGGGAAGTTATAAGGCACTGCCTTTTGTTCGGAAAGGGAAGGATCATTTGTAACTTGGTGGATAGAAGGATTTTGATCCACAGCCTTTGCCGGGCCCTGTTCTATCTCTTTCAACTGTTCTAGCTGTTAAGAGGCAAACATTTGAGCTTTCATTTAATCTATTTTTGAACGCAAGATACAATTGGATGTACTTAATTCATACATTTGTATTTGGCAGGTTTTAAGCATAGCTGTTAGGTCAGTTAAAATAGTGGAATCTAATTCCACAAGCATAGCTTATCAGTTGAACAAAAGCTGGTATTTCTGTACCATTTGGGACCACTGTAGCATGAGAGAAGATAACATATATTTGATGTTATCTGGGGCCACATAGTGGGATATATTGCTGGTAGTCTCAGTCAGACAAACAAAATGAGAGTGATCATGAAAAGGTAGAAAATAGAATGAAAGCCAAGAAAGAGACCTCATGTAAGGTTCTGTATTTATTTACTTTGTCAACCTTGTGTTCTGTTTTGTTGTGTTCCTTTGTTGTGTTCCTGAACGTAGCCCTGTCTTTCATTTTTGTTCATTGATTTCACCTGTGTTAGTTACTGACCTGGTCTCATCAGCTCCTTATTTAGTTCAGTTCATTCTGTTTGTGCCTTTGTGAGGTATTGCTCGTTTTGACTCTACTAAACCTTTTCTTAGCTCGTTTGTGAAAAGCAGTTATCCTTCAGTCCTAGTTTTAATCCACCTGCCTGTTTGCCTACCTGTGTATGACCATTGCCTGCCTGTGACCACGATTTCTGCCTTTTGCGAAGGTGAAATAAACACCTGCAGCACTCTGTGCATGAATCTACACCTTTTTCTCCCTGCGTATTCATTACACCTCAAACTATTTGAATATTTAAATATGTGATACTCTGTTGTCCTTTACAAAGTCTGTTGTCCTTGGCTCAGTTTAGGCCACATGGAGATGAACAAAAGAAAGATGGCGATGTGCCCTCCTTTGTCCTCAGTTGAGGAGTTTCCTGCTGGTTGTTTCATGCTTCTTTCCTCTGAGTTTGGATGGTCCCTTGTGGGCTAATCCTTTGGGTTGTGTCCCTGGTTAGTCTGTCTGCTGGCTCTTCTTTTGAGTTGCAGAGGATGAGTTGTAGAGGATGTGTTGCAGAGGATGAGTTGCAGAGGATGAGTTGCAGAGGATGAGTTGTAGAGGATGTGCTCCAAATTGACTAGTTTTTCAACCACTCCACAAATGTCTTGTTAACAAATGATAGTTTTGACAAGTTGGTAAGGACATCTACTTTGGGCATGACACAAGTAATTATTCTAACAATTGTTTACAGTCAGATTATTTCACTTAACTCACTGTATCACAATTCCAGTGGGTCAGAAGTTTACATACAGTAAGTTGACTGTGCCTTTAAACAGCTTGGAAAATTACAGAAAATGATGTCATGGCTTTAGAGTCTTCTGATAGCCTAATTGACGTCAATTGGAGGTGTACCTGTGGATGTATTTCAAGGCCTACCTTCAAACTCAGTGCCTCTTTGCTTGACATCATGGGAAATCAAAAGAAATAAGCCAAGACCTCAGAAAAAAATTGTAGACCTCCACAAGTCTGGTTCATCCTTGGGAGCAATTTCCAAATGCCTGAAGGTACCACGTTCATATGTAGAAACAATAGTACGCAAGTTTAAACACCATGGGACCACGCAGCCGTCATACCGCTCAGGAAGGAGATGCGTTCTGTCTCCTAGAGATGAATGTTCTTTGGTGCGACAGCAAAGGACCTTGTGAAGATGCTGGAGGAAACAGGTACAAAAGTATCTATATCCACAGTAAAACGAGTCCTATATCGACATAACCTGAAAGGCCGCTCAGCAAGGAAGAAGCCACTGCTCCAAAAACGCCATAAAAACACCAGGCTATGGTTTGCAACTGCACATGGTGACTAAGATTGTACTTTTTCGAGAAATGTCCTCTGGTCTGATGAAACAAAAATAGAACTGTTTGGCCATAATAACCATCGTTATGTTTGGAGGAAAAAGGTGGGATGCTTGCAAGCCGAAGAACACCATCCCAACCGTGAAGCACGGGGGTGGCAGCATCATGTTGTGGGGGTGCTTTGCTGCAGGAGGGACTGGTGCATTTAACAAAATAAATGGCATCATGAGGGAGGAAAATTCAGTGGATATATTGAAGCAACATCTCAAGACATCAGTCAGGAAGTTAAAGCTTGTTCGCAAATGGGTCTTCCAAATGGACATTAACCCCAAGCATACTTCCAAAGTTGTGGCAAAATGGCTTAAGGACAACAAAGTCAAGGTATTGGAGTGACCATCATGAAGCCCTGACCTCAATCCTATAGAAAATGTGTGGGCAGAACTGAAAAAGCGTGTGTGAGCAAGGAGGACTACTGACTCAGTAACACCAGCTCTGTTAGGAGGAATGGGCCAAAATTCCCCCAACCTATTGTGGGAAGCTTGTGGAAGGCTACCCGAAACGTTTGACCCAAGTTAAACAATTAAAGGCAATGCTACCAAATACTAATTGAGTGTATGTAAACTTCTGACCCACTGGGAATGTGATGAAAGAAATAAAAGCTGAAATAAATCATTCTCTCTACTATTATTCTGACATTTCACATTCTTAAAATAAAGTGGTGATCCTAACTGACCTAAGACAGGGAATTTTTACTTGGATTAAATGTCAGGAATTGTGAAAAACTCAGTTGAAATGTATTTGGCGTATATCAACTTCCGACTTCAACTGTAGGTGATCCTTTTGTCCAGGTGGGAAAAGGTAGTGTGGAGTGTAATTGAGATTGCGTCATCTGTGGATCTGTTGGGGCGGTATGCAAATTAGAGTGGGTCTAGGGTATCCGGGAGGATGGTGTTGATGTGAGCCATGACCAGCCTTTCAAAGCACTTCATGGCTACCGACGTGAGTGCTACGGGGCAGTAATCATTTAGGCAGGTTACCTTCGCTTCCTTAGGCACAGGGACTATGGTGGTCTGCTTGAAACATGTAGGTTTACAAACTCGGTCAGGGAGAGGTTGAAAATGTCAGTGAAGACACTTGCTAGTTGGTCTACTTTGCTTATTTGATGGTTCGTCTGAGGGAATAACGGGATTTCTTATAAGCGTCCGGATTAGTGTCCCGCTCCTTGAAAGCGGCAGCTCTAGCCTTTATCTCGATGTGGATGTTGCCTGTAATCCATGGCTTCTTGTTGGGATATGAACGTACGGTCACTGTGGGGATGACGTCGTCAATGCAATTACTGATGAAGCCGATGACTGAGGTGGTATACTCCTCAATGCCATTTGATGAATCCCGGAACATATTCCAGTCTGTGCTAGCAAAACAGTCCTGTAGTGTTGTGTCCTCGTCATCTGACCACTTCCGTATTGAGCGAGTCACTGGTACTTCCTGCTTTAGTTTTTGCTTGTAAGCAAGGCTTGTTGGCCCGTATATCAGGCTTGCCGCTACAAAAAAAATACTATTTTTTGCTCATATAATTTAAAAAACAAGTCACTAGCTCTTGGCAAGGCCATAAGCAAATAGGTAACCTGGGATATCATTATGTTTGGAGCTCCCTTCTTTGAATGTGTTGGATTACAAGTGCCTTTCCCAGGTGCTCCAGGAACACCCTCCTCTTGTTTGGGCTTATCAGACATTCAGGTAGGGTTGATCTAGTTCCGTATCACAAAGGCATTGTATGAGGACACATTAATGATGTTATGGAAGATGACCAGGGTCATCCTCCTGCAGCTGTAAGTTCCAATCACCTTGTCCAGGTTGTTCACGCCTCCTTTGTTGTGGTTGTAGTCCAGGATTATTTATTTTTCATGGCTGGTGTGATGAGCATGTAGAATGTTGAGGCAATGTCCTGGGCATGTCTGCATGTCTTGTGGGCCCTGGGGTCATCCTTATGACATTTTGTGCTGCCATCCTGCCCAGGTTGTCATATGGTGTCAAGGACAATGTTATTTTGCTGTTCTTTGTCAAAAATTTCTCTTTCAGCTTGGGGAATTTCTTCTTCATCTGAAGATGATGCATCGTGCTCTGGGTTGTATTTTTCCCCATCTTCTTCTTCAGATACCTCCTCCTCTTCTAAATCATTGTTCTCTTGTTCCTCCTGGACATCTGAAAAAATCTGATCTATGACCTGTTGTGCACTGGAACCTGCACTCATGGCTTCAGCAAAGAGAGAACTGTGGGGACTGTCATCTGCAGCACCTTTATAGCCTCTGACCGCATTCCCCATTAGTAAAAAGTGCTTTCAAGAAATGTTTATTTTGTCTGAAATTGTTTTTATTTTGTCTGTGAACTTGAGTCATGTGTGGGTCGTAGAGGGGAGATGCTGCACATAAACAAGACAGTTATAGTTTTGTCTGAGTTCTATCAGTAGCACACATAATCTCAATGTATCAGTGTGTGTGTGTGTGTGTGTGTGTGTGTGTGTGTGTGTGTGTGTGTGTGTGTGTGTGTGTGTGTGTGTGTGTGTGTGTGTGTGTGTGTGTGTGTGTGTGTGTGTGTGTGTGTGTGTGTGTGTGTGTGTGTGTGTGTGTGTGTGTCTTTGTGGCTTTTGTGGTGTGTAAATTATTTTATAACTGCCGAAGACAATCTTTGTACCCTGGTGGTGTACAGCTTTTGTTGAAATATATAATAAACAAAGGCATAAGAAATAAGATATAAGAAATAAACAAAGGCGATGTTTCACTTTTTCTAATGTTGGGGTCATTCTAGGAAAAGTCATCAAATTTCAATTTGAAAAAATATCATTTAGCGAGTTTTCTCTGCTGTTAAACATAGTGGCGGGTCATTTTTGACCCTTAAGACAACACAAAGGTTAAATGGACTTGATCTTTATATTTACCACTTGGGTCCTGTTTCAGTAAGAATGAAATCAGACCTTGTTGATGAGTATCTGATAAACAACCATTTTTATAAGAGTGGTTAAAACATTCTAATAACGGTCCTCTGAGTATATCAACAAAGGTTTGGTATCCCTGAACTGGTATGCCATCCAGCCCTGGAAGTTTCCCACACTTAAAGGCTTTAATTGCATCAAGAAGTTCCTCCTCTGTAATTTAGCCTTCACATGAGTCTTTCTGTACAGCTGTTAATTTTACATTATTTAATAATAGGGAAAAAAATATTCAAAGTATTGTTTGGTGAATCATGGGTGACTCCCTCATTTGTAAAAGGTTTCAGTAATTTCTTTTTGGTAGCATTTCTATGTTGACTAATAAAGCCCAACTAATTACAACAAACTCAAAACAGGTGTAATCAATAAACACATAAGGAGGGGGAGAAAAGAATCAGTGGCAGCTAATAGGCCGGTGACGACGACCGCCGAGCGCCACCCGAACGGGAAGGGGGGCCTGCTTCGGTCGGAGTCGTGACAGTCCTCCATTTCTTTTTGTCAGTGGCAGCCGGTGACGACGACCGCCGAGCGCCACCCGAACGGGAAGGGGGGCCTGCTTCGGTCGGAGTCGTGACAGTCCTCCATTTCTTTTTGTTTTTCCTCTAACATATTCTATGCCTCTATGTTTTTATTGCTTTCTATCTGTACTGTTAGTCCCTCCATTTCCTTTCTTAATATGGTTAATATGGCCGGTGACGACGACCGCCGAGCGCCACCCGAACGGGAAGGGGGGCCTGCTTCGGTCGGAGTCGTGACAGTCCTCCATTTCTTTTTGTTTTTCCTCTAACATATTCTATGCCTCTATGTTTTTATTGCTTTCTATCTGTACTGTTAGTCCCTCCATTTCCTTTCTTAATATGGATTCTTTGAATTGCATGGCCCCTAAAGGCACATTTAAAAGTGTCCCATATAATAAGGGGATCTTCTGTACCTATATTATGTTGGAAAAAGTAAGTTATAAACTCTTCCGTCCTAGTTAAAAGCAATGTGTCATCCAATAGGCTTTGATTACATTTCAATATACTAACCAACATGGAAATTCTGTAAGAGTAATGTATGTGCCAATTATTTGAAGGTCCAACTGCATTCTGTCCCCTATCAACACTTTTAAACTTTTTTTGCCAGCAATAATGACATAAGAAAGTTGTCAAGACAACTAACTTGATTGAGCCTCCACGATGTTCTGTATATCTCACTAGGTCGGGATATTTAAGCCTCCATATATCCACTAGTTCCTTTATATCCATGAGATAAGTGTCACGTTCCTGACCTGTTTTCTGTTGTTTTGTATGTGTGTGATGGTCAGGGCGTGAGTTTTGGGTGGGCATTCTATGTTGTGTGTTTCTATGTTGGTTTAGGGTTGCCTGGTATGGCTCTTAATTAGAGGCAGGTGTTTTGCGTTCCTCTAATTAAGAGTCATATTTAGGTAGGTTGTTTCACTGTGTTCGTTGTGGGTGGTTGTTACCTGTCTCTGTGTTTGTGTTCTGCACCAGATAGGTCTGTATTCGGTTTTCACGGTTTGTTGTTTTGTTTGTTGTTTGTAGTGTTCACTTGTCGTCAAATTAAACATGTTGAACACTAACCGCGCTGCACTTTGGTCCTCTCCTTCACCCCTGGAAGAAAGCCGTTACAGAACCACCCACCAAACCCGGACCAAGCAGCGTGGCAACAGGCAACGGCGGCAGCAGCAGCAGTAGCGGGAGCTAGCAAGGCAGAGTGGCTGGAAGCCCGAGAGGCTCCCCAAAAAAATTCTTGGGCGGGGGCACACGGGGAGTATGGCTGGGTCAAGTGGGAGATTTGAGCCAGTTCCCCGTGCTTACCAGAAGGAGCAGTGGGCTAAATTGAGGTACGAGTCGGAGAATGTGGAGGAGTTATTGGACAGATTGGAGGAAAGTGAAAGGATGGGAGATTATGAGACATTTGATGAGTTGTTGGTGATATTGGGGGAGAGCGAAGAGAGAGAGATGTTGGTTTGGCGTAGCATACACGGTACTCGCCCTGAGGTGTGTGATTACCGTGGAGAGCGGGAGTACGGGCAGACACCGTGTTATGCGGAAGAACGCACGGTGTCCCCAGTACGCGTGCTTAGCCCAGTGCGGGCTATTCCACCTTGCCGCACTGGGAGGGCTAGGTTGGGCATCGAGCCGGATGCCATGAAGCCGGCCCAACGTATCTGGCCTCCAGTACGTCTCCTCGGGCCGGCGTACATGGCACCAGCCTTACAGGTGGTGTCCCCGGTTCGCCTGCATAGCCCAGTGCGGGCTATTCCACCTCGCCGCACTGGCAGGGCTACGGGGACCATTCAACCTGGTAAGGTTGGGGAGGCTCGGTGCTCAAGAGCACGTGTCCTCCTTCACGGTCCGGTATATCCGGCACCACCTTCCCACCCCAGCTCAGTACCATCAGTGCCTACACCACGCACCAGGCTTCCAGTGCATCTCCAGAGCCCTGTTCCTCCTCCACGCACTCTCCCTATGGTGCGTGTCTCCAGCCCAGTGCCTCCAGTTCCGGCACCACGCACCAAGCCTCCTGTGCGTGTCCAGAGCCCGGTACGCACTGTTCCTTCTCCCCGCACTCGCCCTAAGGTGCGTGCCCTCAGCCCGGTACCTCCAGTTCCGGTACCACGCACCAGGCCTAGAGTGCGCCACGAGAGTCCAGTGTGCCCTGTTGTTGTTCCCCGCCCTAGCCTGAAGGTGCGTGTCCTTAGCCCGGTACCTCCAGTTCCGGTACCACGCACCAGGCCTACAGTGCGTCTCAGCCGGCCAGAATCTGCCGTCTGCCCAGCGGCGCCTGAACTGCCCGTCTGCCCAGCGGCGCCTGAACTGCCCGTCTGCCCAGCGGCGCCTGAACTGCCCGTCTGCCCAGCGGCGCCTGAACTGCCCGTCTGCCCAGCGGCGCCTGAACTGCCCGTCTGCCCAACGCCGTCTGAACTGTCCGTCTGCCATGAGCCTGCAAAGCCGCCCGTCTGCCATGAGCCTGCAAAGCCGCCCGTCTGCCATGAGCCTACAGAGCCGTCCGCCAGACAGGAGCCGCTAGAGCCGTCCGCCAGACAGGAGCCGCTAGAGCCGTCCGCCAGACAGGAGCCGCTAGAGCCTTCCGCCAGACCGGATCAGCCAGAGCCTTCCGCCAGACCGGATCAGCCAGAGCCTTCCGCCAGACCGGATCAGCCAGAGCCTTCCGCCAGACCGGATCAGCCAGAGCCTTCCGCCAGACCGGATCAGCCAGAGCCTTCCGCCAGATCTGACCAGCCAGAGCCGTCAGCCAGCCATGACCAGCCAGAGCCGTCAGCCAGCCATGACCAGCCAGAGCCGTCAGCCAGCCATGATCCGGCCAGCCAGTCCGTCAGCCAGCCAGGATCCGCCAGCCAGTCCGGAGCTGCCGTCCCTCAGCCCGGAGCTGCCGTCCCTCAGCCCGGAGCTGCCGTCCCTCAGCCAGGACCTGCCAGAGTCCCTCAGCCAGGACCTGCCAGAGTCCCTCAGCCAGGACCTGCCAGAGTCCCTCAGCCAGGACCTGCCAGAGTCCCTCAGCCAGGACCTGCCAGAGTCCCTCAGCCAGGACCTGCCAGAGTCCCTCAGCCAGGACCTGCCAGAGTTCCTCAGCCAGGACCTGCCGCCCCTTATCCCGGTGCTGCCCCTTATCCCGGTGCTGCCCCTTCATTTAGGTGGTTTTAGTTGGAGGGTGGTCATTGGGAGGGGGATACAGAAGCGGGGAGTGACTATGGTGGTGTGGGGACAGCGTCCGGAGCCTGAGCCACCACCGTGGTCAGATGCCCACCCAGACCCTCCCCTGGACTTTGTGCTGGTGCGCCAGGCGTTCGCACCTTGAGGGGGGGGTTCTGTCACGTTCCTGACCTGTTTTCTGTTGTTTTGTATGTGTGTGATGGTCAGGGCGTGAGTTTTGGGTGGGCATTCTATGTTGTGTGTTTCTATGTTGGTTTAGGGTTGCCTGGTATGGCTCTTAATTAGAGGCAGGTGTTTTGCGTTCCTCTAATTAAGAGTCATATTTAGGTAGGTTGTTTCACTGTGTTCGTTGTGGGTGGTTGTTACCTGTCTCTGTGTTTGTGTTCTGCACCAGATAGGTCTGTATTCGGTTTTCACGGTTTGTTGTTTTGTTTGTTGTTTGTAGTGTTCACTTGTCGTCAAATTAAACATGTTGAACACTAACCGTGCTGCACTTTGGTCCTCTCCTTCACCCCTGGAAGAAAGCCGTTACAATAAGGGTAATAGTTTTACGCTCCATTGAGCGTATTATAATCTCCCACCAAAGTAATAGAGTCCTGTATTGCTTGTAGGCTTGATAAATTATTATATATATTTTCAAAGAGATGTGGATCATCATTTTTTGGAACGTATAGATTAATGAGCCAAATCTGTTTATGATCCATTAACATATTTAAAATAATCCATCTACCTTGCGCCTCTGTTTGAACAATTTGCACATTCTGATCAAAATGATTGTTAATTAATATCATCACCCCTATCATCACCCCTTTTGAGTTTCTTTGCCCATGGGAGTATCTTTGCCTAGTTAAATAAAAAATAAAAATACATCTAATATAGCTGAATGAGTTTCCTGTAAACAATAGATATTTTAGCCAAGTAAATACTGATCGTCTTTTCTTATTATCTGCTAAGCCATTACAATTACAACTGGCTAGAGATATTTCACCATTTACCATAATGAGAAGTTTCAATTATATTTATCATAAGTTATGTTTTTAAATGTACCATTAAAAAGTACCATCATGGTTGAGTGTCCATAGCTATACCATGTTATTTGCACTGCTACTGAGTAAACCTCCAATTTTTATCCACTATTCCACCTGATAAAACCTCCCCCATCCCAAGTTGGATTGATGTCCCACAGTTATGTATATATTATGATCTATTTTTATTATATTTTGTTTTATTTCACGTTGTCCTGCATTGTTGGCGCTTGGAGCAGAATCATTTCACTGTTTCCTGAAATTACATCTGCAACCCTGTACAGGTGACTATTAAAATCTCTAATCTAATCTCTAATAAAAATAATCATATCTTTCTATATTAGAGTAAATATTAATTTGTGTCAATGTATTATTATTGTTATTAGTGCACTAGAAACCACAAATTGCTCCAAACATCAGAGCTTATGGCCAATTACAGCCAGGCGAAAGTAGTGGGGCTGAGCTGAGGAACACTGGAAAGGCACATACTGTAGCTTCTGAGTGTGCTTCAGTGTGTATCAGTGTGCATTTGACCATGTATGTTTATACTGTATGTAAGTGTGTGTGCATACAGTGCAGTGTTTGTTTTGCATTGTTGTGACTATAGTGTCTGTGTGTTGTGATCGTTGTGTATGTGTGTGTGTGTGTGTGTGTGTGAGGAGGCTAGGTTGTGAGTGTGCCCAGTGCAGGGCTGATCGCGTGCCAAGTGCTCCTGGGGGGCCAGCTGTGGCTCCACTCTGCTCAGCCACCGTGAACACAGAACAGACAGAGTGTCTCTCTTTACCTCTCTTGCTTCTTCTCTCTCTCTCTCCCTCGCTTGTTCCCTCACTTTCTTTCTCACTCACTCCCTCTCTCCATCTCATAACCCCCCTCCTCCCTCTCCCTCTCTCTCTCTCTCTCTCTCTCTCTCTCTCTCTCT
This sequence comes from Salvelinus alpinus, assembly GCF_045679555.1. Classification (NCBI taxonomy): domain Eukaryota; kingdom Metazoa; phylum Chordata; class Actinopteri; order Salmoniformes; family Salmonidae; genus Salvelinus; species Salvelinus alpinus. The sequence goes on along the minus strand of NC_092105.1, from coordinate 24,717,727 downwards.
CTCTCTCTCTCTCTCTCTCTCATACCCCTCCCTCTCTCTCTCTCTCTCTCTCTCTCTCTCTCTCTCACACACACACACACGTTCTTGCAGTACTTTTCCTCTTTCCTCTCTCTTTCAGATAATTTTGGTCTGGATGAAATGCTTTGAAGAATAAGAACCAAAGTAATTTTTTCCTTTAATATTCAATGCCATTGCAATTGTTTTGATGTAGTGTCTGTTGATTTATTCCTATGTGATTGTAGTTGTAGATGCAGAGTCAGTGTATTGGTTCCTCTCCAAGAGCTTGGAGTTTGTTTTTACATTGGCAATTCCACGAAAACAGAGTGACAAACAGAGAGATTTTTCACTTAAAAATGTACAGTTGGGTCTGACATTATTGACGCCCTTGATAAAGATTAGCAAAAATTACTGTATAAAATAAATAATTCAAATATTGAGCTACAGTGAGGGAAAAAAGTATTTGATCCCCTGCTGATTTTGTACGTTTGCCCACTGACAAAGAAATGATCAATCTATAATTTTAATGGTAGGTTTATTTGAACAGTGAGAGACAGAATATCAACAAAAAAATCCAGAAAAACGCATGTCAAAAATGTTATGAATTGATTTGCATTTTAATGAGGGAAATAAGTATTTGACCCCTCTGCAAAACATGACTTAGTACTTGGTGGCAAAACCCTTGTTGGCAATCACAGAGGTCAGACGTTTCTTGTAGTTGGCCACCAGGTTTGCACACATCTCAGGAGGGATTTTGTCCCACTCCTCTTTGCAGATCTTCTTCAAGTCATTAAGGTTTCGAGGCTGACGTTTGGCAACTCGAACCTTCAGCTCTCTCCACAGATTTTCTATGGGATTAAGGTCTGGAGACTGGCTAGGCCACTCCAGGACCTTAATGTGCTTCTTCTTGAGCCACTCCTTTGTTGCCTTGGCCGTGTGTTTTGGGTCATTGTCATGCTGGAATACCCATCCACGACCCATTTTCAATACCCTGGCTGAGGGAAGGAGGTTTTCACCCAAGATTTGACGGTACATGGCCCCGTCCATCGTCCCTTTGATGCGGTGAAGTTGTCCTGTCCCTTTAGCAGAAAAACACCCCCAAAGCATAATGTTTCCACCTCCATGTTTGACGGTGGGGATGGTTTCTTGGGGTCATAGGCAGCATTCCTCCTCCTCCAAACACGGCAAGTTGGGTTGATGCCAAAGAACTCCATTTTGGTCTCATCTGACCACAACACGTTCACCCAGTTGTCCTCTGAATCATTCAGATGTTCATTGGCAAACTTCAGACGGGCATGTATATGTGCTTTCTTGAGCAGGGGGACCTTGCGGGCGCTGCAGGATTTCAGTCCTTCACGGCATAGTGTGTTACCAATTGTTTTCTTGATGACTATGGTCCCAGCTGCCTTGAGATCATTGACAAGATCCTCCTGTGTAGTTCTGGGCTGATTCCTCACCGTTCTCATGATCATTGCAACTCCACGAGGTGAGATCTTGCATGGAGCCCCAAGCTGAGGGAGATTGACAGTTCTTTTGTGTTTCTTCCATTTGCGAATAATCACAGAAACTGTTGTCACCTTCTCACCAAGCTGCTTGGCGATGGTCTTGTAGCCCATTCCAGCCTTGTGTAGGTCTACAATCTTGTCCCTGACATCCTTGGAGAGCTCTTTGGTCTTGGCCATGGTGGAGAGTTTGGAATCTGATTGATTGATTGCTTCTGTGGACAGGTATCTTTTATACAGGTAAGAAACTGAGATTAGGAGCACTCCCTTTAAGAGTGTGCTCCTAATCTCCGTTCGTTACCTGTATGAAAGACACCTGGGAGCCAGAAATCTTTTTGATTGAGAAGGGGTCAAATACTTATTTCCCTCATTAAAATGCAAATCAATTTATAACATTTTTGACATGCATTTTTCTGGATATTTTTGTTGTTATTCTGTCTCTCACTGTTCAAATAAACCTACCATTAAAATTATAGACTGATAATTTCTTTGTCAGTGGGCAAACGTACAAAATCAGCAGGGGATCAAATACTTTTTTCCCTCACTGTATATTGTATGCAAAAAAAGGGGGGAAATTATATTATTTTATACTTATATTATACTATACTTTTGCTCAGAGAAATAGATTTTCTTTAACAAGTAATACTTTTTTTCTACAAAAGGTAGGGGTAAAAATATTTGACACTCCAAAAGATTCTTATAAATACATTCTAGTATTGGTCCCACATTCCTCACACGCAATGAGGATATCAAGTTTGTGACTCTACAAACTTGTTGGATGCATTTGCAGTTTATTTTGGTTGTGTTTCAGATTATTTTGTGCCCAATAGCAATGAATAGTAAATAATGTATTGTGTCCTTTTGGAATAATGAGTGAGAAAGTTACAGAGGGTAAAAAATCCTACCCCCAAGACACCATTACCAATAACAGAGGATGTTAGCATGCCTTGGGGGTATGATATTTGACCCTTTGTAACTTTCTCACTCAACATTACTCATAATTCATTCAGGATTATCCTTAATCTTTGTAGCATCCACATTAATGTAGAATTGTTTAGAAACATATTATTTTCTTATTTATAATAAAAGTGACTCCAAAATGACACAATACATTATTTACCATTCATTTCTATGTGGCACAAAATAATCTGAAACACAGGCAAAATGAACTGAAAATTCATTCAACAAATTTGCTAAAATAGCTGTAACGGCTGTCTATCTCATCCTCCTCATCTGACGAGGAGAGGCGAGAAGGATCGGAGGACCAATACGCAGAGTGGTAAGTTTCCATGTTTTAATATAATCCACGAAAACAAGACACAATACAAAATAACAAGAGAACTAACCGAAACAGTCCCGTGTGGCAACAAACACTGACACGGAGACAAACACCCACAAACCAACAGTGAAAACAGGCAACCTAAATATGGCTCCCAATCAGAGACAATGCAAAACACCTGCCTCTGATTGAGAACCATATCAGGCTAAATGAACAAACCTAAACATAGAAATAAATAACATAGACTGCCCATCCCAACTCACGCCCTGACCATACTAAATAAAGGGAAAATAAGTGAAAATAAAGGTCAGAACGTGACAATAGCAGGTCTGTTTGTTTAGTTACCACGGCAACTACTATATCTACAGTGAGGGAAAAAAGTATTTGATCCCCTGCTGATTTTGTACGTTTGCCCACTGACAAAGAAATGATCAATCTATAATTTTAATGGTAGGTTTATTTGAACAGTGAGAGACAGAATATCAACAAAAAAATCCAGAAAAACGCATGTCAAAAATGTTATGAATTGATTTGCATTTTAATGAGGGAAATAAGTATTTGACCCCTCTGCAAAACATGACTTAGTACTTGGTGGCAAAACCCTTGTTGGCAATCACAGAGGTCAGACGTTTCTTGTAGTTGGCCACCAGGTTTGCACACATCTCAGGAGGGATTTTGTCCCACTCCTCTTTGCAGATCTTCTTCAAGTCATTAAGGTTTCGAGGCTGACGTTTGGCAACTCGAACCTTCAGCTCTCTCCACAGATTTTCTATGGGATTAAGGTCTGGAGACTGGCTAGGCCACTCCAGGACCTTAATGTGCTTCTTCTTGAGCCACTCCTTTGTTGCCTTGGCCGTGTGTTTTGGGTCATTGTCATGCTGGAATACCCATCCACGACCCATTTTCAATACCCTGGCTGAGGGAAGGAGGTTTTCACCCAAGATTTGACGGTACATGGCCCCGTCCATCGTCCCTTTGATGCGGTGAAGTTGTCCTGTCCCTTTAGCAGAAAAACACCCCCAAAGCATAATGTTTCCACCTCCATGTTTGACGGTGGGGATGGTTTCTTGGGGTCATAGGCAGCATTCCTCCTCCTCCAAACACGGCAAGTTGGGTTGATGCCAAAGAACTCCATTTTGGTCTCATCTGACCACAACACGTTCACCCAGTTGTCCTCTGAATCATTCAGATGTTCATTGGCAAACTTCAGACGGGCATGTATATGTGCTTTCTTGAGCAGGGGGACCTTGCGGGCGCTGCAGGATTTCAGTCCTTCACGGCATAGTGTGTTACCAATTGTTTTCTTGATGACTATGGTCCCAGCTGCCTTGAGATCATTGACAAGATCCTCCTGTGTAGTTCTGGGCTGATTCCTCACCGTTCTCATGATCATTGCAACTCCACGAGGTGAGATCTTGCATGGAGCCCCAAGCTGAGGGAGATTGACAGTTCTTTTGTGTTTCTTCCATTTGCGAATAATCACAGAAACTGTTGTCACCTTCTCACCAAGCTGCTTGGCGATGGTCTTGTAGCCCATTCCAGCCTTGTGTAGGTCTACAATCTTGTCCCTGACATCCTTGGAGAGCTCTTTGGTCTTGGCCATGGTGGAGAGTTTGGAATCTGATTGATTGATTGCTTCTGTGGACAGGTATCTTTTATACAGGTAAGAAACTGAGATTAGGAGCACTCCCTTTAAGAGTGTGCTCCTAATCTCCGTTCGTTACCTGTATGAAAGACACCTGGGAGCCAGAAATCTTTTTGATTGAGAAGGGGTCAAATACTTATTTCCCTCATTAAAATGCAAATCAATTTATAACATTTTTGACATGCATTTTTCTGGATATTTTTGTTGTTATTCTGTCTCTCACTGTTCAAATAAACCTACCATTAAAATTATAGACTGATAATTTCTTTGTCAGTGGGCAAACGTACAAAATCAGCAGGGGATCAAATACTTTTTTCCCTCACTGTATCTAGTAAACTTGCTAGCTACTTCAGTGGATGTTGAACACATTTCTAGCGGCAAATGAACACATTTCTGGTGGCAAATGTGTTAAATTATAGCCATGGTATAAAAGCGATAATCAACTCGGGGCTCCATGCGTTCTCTGGAAAATAATGCAACTCTGTGGCAGGTCAGTTCCACTCCTCTATCCCATTGTGGAACACACCTTACATGTAATTCATTATTTACACAGAACACATAGCCCCTCGTTGACTATCCCTTAGCTACATCATTTCCAAAATGTTTTGGAGCATACTATATAGCTCAGTATTTGAATTATTTATTTTATCTAGTCATTATTGCTCATCTTTATCAAGGATGTCAATCATTTAAGACCCCCACTGTATGTCAAACAAAAAACAACAATTGCAAAGTTAAACAAACCATACAACTCTATGCACAAGGAATACTTTTAACAATTTCCACTGAACATTTTCCCAAAACACATTTACGTGAAGAACAGTGCAAATTAAAAAGTTGGTAACAGAATGACGGCACAAACAGCACAAACCGTCCTTCTGTTACCCAGTGGCGATTTTAGCATCTAAATCTTGGGGGGGGCAAAAAATTTAAAAGTGGGATGAATGCCAGCAAAGCCGCTAAACAATACATGAATTGCACTATAACGGTGACAAACGGTGCACACAAACTGTTTGGGCCTGCATAAAGCTGTTCCAACAGCAGTCCCAACATCTTACCACTGCTCTACCTGGCTATCAGCGGAGCCTTGTCGGTCAGTGAAACAGTTCATTCAGCTCATTTACTGCCTTTTAAAAAAACATTGCTGATATGGCTGACTTGCTTAAACAAATGTGGTTTCTAATGACAATTGAGATTTACAAACTATGGCATAAGGGGACGACAAGCGGATAAGAGGCAATCCGTAATTTCAATTAGGACATTAATGAGCGAGCTAGGACGGACGTAGTCAATATAACTATTTGTTTGGCACCTTTGAAATGTACAGTGACAGAATTCAGAACATGGGCCGTTCTTACAGTGTTCTCCCTGTACACCAAGTCAGAAACGTAGGATAAATAAAGGGGGCATATAAGCAGACAATGAAAGCTCTTACAATATTCAATGATTACATTTCTCTAAAACAGGTTACAGGCTACATGTGCACCACCAAGTCAGAACAGTAGGTGAAATTAAGAAAGGGTAAATAGACCAAATTATTAGGGTGAGGCATATGGGTTACTAACATCTTACTACACAACATACACTTAGTATTACTTTCTTATCTACAGTATACATATCTCCAGTCGGAGCTCATTTATTCCCGATTTCCCAGTTGTCTTGAACTCACTGAAGTCAAGTTTTCGCAGTTCCGAGTTAACAGTTGTTTTGAGCGCGGCACAAATCATGCTTCATTGACAACATGGCCAATGTTGAATGTTTATCATTTTAAACTTGGAAAATATCGCCTTAATCCGAGATTTTGGCACACACAGACACTGTCACTGATTCCTTCCAAACCACTCATTGTTGAATTTGTGATGTCCAACTTGTTGTGTAATGTTTATGTCCAATGGCCGATGAGGACCGATACGTTTTATTTATAATTTCTCTTCATTATTTATTTTCATATGACAAGGATTAAAACGGATTTGCCAGTAGATTGTCGACTTGATTCGTGATGATGACTGCTAGCTATCTGTGGCCAATGACCTTGAGCCTTCTTGGATGGGCACTTCTAATGTAACTCTATGGCAGCACCCAATGGGCTAGAATTTTCGAGGTCTACCCTTAGACTTGGGGGTGATGTAATGTCCCCATGAGTGACAGAACACTGAGCCAATCACGGCGCAACACTCCGTATTTTCTTCCGGCTTGCCCTAACACCACAGAAAGCACTGAGCTAGGCTGAAACACCTGCATTTTGGAGCTGCCTTACTCAAGAAAACAAAAAAGAAAGCATATTTGTATGCGGCTTTATTAACTCAATTATATTTGTATTACATTGTTTGCAAACTGATATGTAACACGTATTAATGCCAAAATGACATGCAAAACATGTCACATTTTTTTAATAAAAAATACAGGAGTTAGACCACTGAGCCACTTGGGTGGCCACATGGTTGCCACTGCTGTTACCAAACTTTGAATCTGCACTGTTCTTCAAGTAAATGTGTTTTTGTCAAATTTGCAGTGTCCCATGGAATTGGCCATATCCAGAGTTCACCATCACTCCTATCTGTCTATGGGCAGATAATGACTTACTGCTGTCCCATTCCAATGTTTTGAGCTGGAAACAACCATCCACCTTGATGGATCACACACACAAACATACGTACGAACACAAGCAGGAACACATGTATGCAAGCACGCACGCACACACGCACATATACATACACACACGCACGTATACATACACACACGCTCAACTCGAGTCTTAATACTTACTGTTCATTAACATTTTGTTCTAATTACTAGGCTCATTAAAGCATTGAATTAGCAGTAGATTTCTCTGCTTCCTTACTACTTTTCATCATTAACCAAATGAAGCGTCTCAGGTTCTAGGTGATTACTATTTAGATGTAAGCAGTGAAATGTCACTTCACAGACAATAAAAGAAGACTGGAAGCATTTTATCTCAGCTTTGTCCCTGCGAAAGAGTGTGTTTAGTGTTTAGTGTTTAGTGTTGCGTGAGGTCAAAGGTCAAAACAGCACACAGAAGTTCAACAGCATTTACATCCAGAAAAGGTCTGTTTGTTTTCTTCTGGTTTAGAGGTAGCGCAGGCACGCATGTAAACCCATACACAGACAGAGCATGTTCATTCTCTGGAGTTCAAGATCAAACAGCTCTTTTATTGGTTGATCCCTCGTGTCGCAACCTTGAATAGGTAATGTGGGATTGATTGATTGGCTGAATCTTCAGAGGAGGTAAACATAGGGAATTAGCCCTAGACTGACAGTGCTGACACACACACACACACACACACACACACACACACACACACACACACACACACACACACACACACACACACACACACACACACACACACACACACACACACACATACACACACACACACCTGTGTACATCATTCAGGCCTGACTGAACTGATTTGGAAAATGTTTTATAAAGAATTAGCCAAATAAAACACTTTCTAACAGTAACAAGTGCATACTGTATGATAACCATGTCCACATTTAAACTCAGTAAAAGTGACAGGCCTGACACAGCCATAGTGAGGCAGATTAGCCAATGCTATGGCTCATTACATGGCATAATAGCTCTTACTTTGGCATAATTGCTACAACATGAGATCTTTAGGAATGAAATTGACCAGCAGTGGTCGTCCACAGATGTTGCTAAAAGAGTATTCCACCCCTCTGATCTACCAGTCTGCTGATGTAGTAGTTACCAAGCACACATAGAGGATACTGTTGTGACGTGACTATCATTAATGTGATGACTGCTATTTATCGAATAATTACCTACGATATTTAATTATTATACGATTAAAGGAATCATGTAACAATTAACTCATTAGGAATTTGGGGCACCACGTGAAAAGTTTGATTAACTTCTCTGTGCCACTTTCCTAAACAACCGCTAGAATTGCAGGGCGCCAAATGCATAAATATTACAAAAAATATTTATAATCATGCAATCACAAGTGAAATATACCAAAACACAGCTTAGCTTGTTGTTAATCCACTTATCGTGTCAAATTTTGAAAATATACTTTACAGCGAAAGAAATCCAAGCTTTTGTGAGTGTAGCAATCAATGCTACAACAGCTAGCCCCAAATTAGCATGGTCACGAAAGCTAGAAAAGCAATAAAATTAATCGCTTACCTTTGATAATCTTCGGATGTTTCCAATCACGAGACTCCCAGTTACACAACAAATGTTATTTTTGTTCGATAAATATTACTTTTATCACAAAAAAACGCCATTTGGGTTGCACGTTATGCTGAGAAAACTACAGCTTCGTTCCGGTCCTGAAAGGAAGATGAAAATACCCAAACATATCAGATTAAAAAATATTACAAAAAATATTTATAATCATGCAATCACAAGTGAAATATACCAAAACACAGCTTAGCTTGTTGTTAATCCACCTATCGTGTCAGATTTTGAAAATATACTTTACAGCGAAAGAAATCCAAGATTTTGTGAGTGTAGCAATCAATGCTACAACAGCTAGCCTTATATTAGCTTGGTTAGCTTGGTCACGAAAGTCAGAAAAGCAATAAAATTAATCGCTTACCTTTGATAATCTTCGGATGTTTCCACTCACGAGACTCCCAGTTACACAACAAATGTTCTTTTTGTTCGATAAATATTACTTGTATCACAAAAAAACGCTATTCTATTTGGGTTGCGCATTATGTTGAGAAAACTACAGCCTTGTTCCGTTCGACAAATTCCAAAAAGTATCCGTAATGGTCGTAGAAACATGTCAAATGTTTTTTATAATCAATCCTCAGGTTGTTTTTAACAAACATAATTGATAATTTTTCAACCGGACCATAACCTATTCTTTAAGAGACAAAAGGAAAATGGGGAGCCCCTCTCTCGCGTGCAGGAACTATCCAGAGGACACCTGACCTTTTTTGAAACATCTCGCTCATTTTTCAAAATAAAAGCCTGAAACTATGTCTAAAGCCTGGTCACAGCCTGAGGAAGCCATTGGAAAAGGAATCTGGTTGATACCCCTTTAAATGGAGGATAGACGGTCCAGGAAACACAGAATGAAAAAAAAAATACTCACAGACAATATTTGGACAGTTTTGGAAACTTTGGAGTGTTTTCTATCCTAATCTGTAAATTATATGCATATTCTACGATCTGGGCCAGAGAAAATGTCCGTTTACGTTGGGAACGTTTAAAAAAAATATATATATATATATATATGACCCCTAGCGTCAAGAGGTTTTAATGAGTTACCATCTCCCGAATTATCTCAAGAATATATAGATATCATACCAGTCACTAATTAATCATTTCCTCATATCAGTCTCATTATGAATGTCGTATACTCCATAAATCTGCACAAACCTGGGTCTCACTGATCATTCCATACCACACAAATCGATTTGATTATTTATTTACTAACAAGCTAAATGATAACATAAGATACACACACACACAGAATAGGTTATTGATTAGAAACTTAATACGATGACAACAAGTCCCTAGCGGACTTGTTACACAATATGGAGAGTTAAAGAGAGAGAGAAATAAGCAACACTTGGATACATTTGGGAACTACACTCGCAGTAAGCCTAATACCTTGCCCCGAACTGCCGCTCTTATGGGTAAGAAGTAATGCATGTATTTATGTGTTGAAGGTCTTCGTCGGGTATCTCTGTTGGGCCCAGGCCTTCGTGGGCCGGGTTGCACTTGGTGAGGAGGGTTCGATTGGGCCTTCTTATTTCGGATTACCTTCTCCTTCGTTCTGTGGTGTAAGTCTTTGATTGTCCACAAGATGTCACACTGTCCTTCTTAGTTGTTTGTTTTCTTGCACTCGTTCTGGAAGAGTGGTCTCATGGGGACTGCTAATCAGCCGTGTCGATGATTCCAGAGTGGTAATGAAAGCAGTGTAGGACATGATGATTTGAAGAGAATAACCGGATGGTCCTAATTAAATCCACCTTCTTAGAAATGTCATGCTGACACACTCTCTGGGTTCCCTGGGGCGTGGCTAGTTACGAGGCAAGGTATTACAATTTACAATGATCTCGTTAGAGAACTAAAATCACAATCTTATCGTCACAAAAACATTCTCTTTATCCTGAATATTTTCCACACAACATAAAGTATGTAAACATGATATACACAGTATGACAACTCTTCAAGTTACAATGTTTTCGTTATGACATCTTCATGCAACTTTTAATGACATCACAAAATAGACATTCATTTTCCATATTCCATCTTTCATCATTCCCAACATTTGGATGTTGAAATATATTGTCCCATTGTCCATTGTTTGATGTTGTAGTTTTTGGGCGGCAAACTCTTCATAAGGCACACAACATTCCAATCATCCAAACTAGATCACAAAAGGAACCGTCTGCTGCCTATGGTTTATGATCGATGTGAGGTGTCATCAAACCCCCACATCCAACCCCCCACCCCCCACCCCCACCCCTCCTGCGGGAGAGAGCTCGGTAGAGCTGATCCACTGTAACCTGATATTTTGGATCCTCACAGGAGAGTCATGACAATACTACTCTTGGAATGACTTTATATGTCGTAGATGACGATCAGCTACTGTTTCTAACATAATATTACAAGAATTATCGTCATTTGTACCCTACACTTTGATGTATTTCTATCAAATTACTGATACTCAAATCAAATACAGGTATAATAACACTTAAAAGAGAGGAGGGAGAGGGTGAGAGACAGGGTTACAGGGGTTGAGTCTAATATTTGGAAACAGCAGAAGACAGAGCTAATGTTGAGAATCACCCTCCAATAGACCTGTTACTATTACAGACCACTTGTCCAACATCACCACACACACACACACACACACACACACACACACACACACACACACACACACACACACACACACACACACACACACACACACACACACACACACACACACACACACACACACACACACACACACACACACACACACACACACACACACACACACAATCGCACAGTTGTCCTCCTCTCTCCATTTCACGGCGGTTCTTTCCTCTATTTGCTTGACAAGACAATGTATAATAGCCTTGGAATAGCCCGGTCCTGGTCGGTAAGTGAGAGTAATCAAGCTGTCGTGTACCACTGCCGCTAAGGTTAGATCCTCTCTCCTTAATTATCACCAAGGAAACCAATGTTCCGCTTTAATTGTTCTGATGAATGAAATATTACAGAGAGGAGTCTGGCTGCAGCCGAGCGGAATAACAGCTTTTAGTCATAAAACACAGAGGAGGAGAGGAGAGGGGGAGTGAAGGTGACTCAGGAGAGATGGAGGGAGAGAGAGAGGGGAAGGGCGAAGGATGTGAGAGACAGAAGAAGGAAATCGGGGAGATAGGGAGGGAGTGAAATGAGGAAAAGAGAAAAAGAAGAAGGGAGCAAAGAGAAATGGGTACAGAGACATTGAGGAAGTGAGAAAACATTTGAGGAAAAGAGGGAGAGTTCTGAGAAACAGGAAGCTAGATGGCGAGGAAGGAGAGTGAGAAAGAGGGTGGGGATGACCAGTGCAGGTAATAGTTTAAACCCCCTAAGGTTGATTTCTGCACCTAATTTTTTTGCATTGGATGTGTCTCAATCCACCGCATCTGCCTATGTCGCACTTCCGCAGCTGCGGTGAAAGGTGACAGAGCAAAAGCAATGTTTGTCAGACCATGAGACATTTCAAAAATCGGTCTTCTCACAAAATCATCTGTATGACTCCGCTATGGAAAGATGAAACTTATACAAACTATACATTTGTATAAATGTTTTGCCTAATACTGTTAAAAGCAGAGGTGTCAACATACACTATATATACAAAAGCATGTGGACGCCTCTTCAAATTAGTGCATTCTGCTATTTCAGCCACGTCCGTTGCTGACAGATGTATAAAATCAAGCACACAACCATGCAATCTACATAGACAAACATTGGCAGTAGAATAGCCTAACTGAAGCGCTCAGTGACTTTCAAAGTGGCACCGTCATAGGAGGCCACCTTTCCAAGTTCTGCCCTGCTAGATCTGCCCCGGCCAACTGTAAGTGTTGTTATTGTGAAGTGGAAATATATAAGAGCAACAACGGCTCAGCCGCAAAGTGGTAGGCCACACAAGCTCACAGAATGGGACTGCCGAATGCTGAAGCACAAAACTCATTACTGAGGTCCAAACTGCCTCTGGAAGCAACGTCACCACAATAACTGTTCATCGGGAGCTTCATGAAATGGCTGAGCAACTGCACACAAACCTAAGATTACCATGCGCAATGCCAAGCGTCGACTGGAGTGGTGTAAAGCTCACTGCCATTGGACTCTGGAGCAGTGGAAATGCGTTCTCTGGAGTGATGAATCACGCTTCACCATCTGGCAGTCCGACAGAAAAATCTGATTTTGGCAGTGAGCTGTTTTTCATGGTTCGGGCTAGGCCCCTTAGCTCTAGTGAACTCCAGCATACAATGACATTCTAGACTATTCTGTGCATCCAACTTTGTGACAACAGTTTGGGGAAGGCCCTTTCCTGCTTCAGCATGACAATGCCCCCGTGCACAAAGCGAGGTCCATACAGAAATGGTTTGTCGAAATTGGTGTGGAAGTACTTGACTGGCCTGCACAGAGCCCTGTCCTCAACCCCATCGAACACCTTTGGGATGAATTGGAGTGATGGGTGCGAGCCAGGCCTAATCGCCCAACATCAGTGCCCGACCTCACTAATGCTCTTGTGGCTGAATGGAAGCAAGTCCACGTAGCAATGTTCCAACATCAAAGCCTTCCCAGAAGAGTGGAGGCTGTTATGGAAGCAAAGGTGGAACCAACTCCATATTATTGCCCATGATTTTGGAATGAGATTTTCGACGAGCAGGTGTCCACATACTTTTGGTCATGTAGTATATGTCCGTGGGCCGGATCTGTCCAATTCAAATATATACACTATATATATTTTTACTCAAACCACCTGCGGGCTGCATTGAATCAGTCAAAACATTTATACAAATCAGAAATCCAAAATGTATAAAATAACCTTCCAGAGCTCTTGAACAACTCCTATCCAGTCTTACCATGCTCTGGAGCATGATGTCAACTTCCTGGTGGAGATATCCATCATTATACTTTGTAAACCTGTTAGTTGACTTAGTCTTTTGTTGGAGCAGCTCAGTGTCCTCAATAATGGTGTGTTTCTGAAATCTCTCAGGTTCAACATCATTATTGAAATCAGTTCCTCACCCCTGGTGCCCCCCTCCCTCTCCCTTCTCCCCTCACCCATACACACCCCTGGTGGCTCACAGGTGCAGGAACAGCAGGGTGGAGAGAGAGAACAGAGTGAAACACTCTAGTGACAGGCTGGGAGCAACAAACATAACCACACATACTCCGCAAGAGGTGTTTAATGGCTACTGGATATGCATAGACCTGCTGAACAAACAGACGTGAACACACACACTCAAGGTGCTGGCATATTTTACCAACAAAGCCGGTCCCAAGGAATTACACACAGGATGCAGCCATTAGGGGAGACTGGTTCAAGACTTTCTCCTCCCTGCTATGCCTGTTAGTGTGTGTGTGAGTGTGTGTGTGTCAAAGACAGGCAGAGGTGATGAATAGCAGGAGAACAGAAGGCCTGTTTATATTCACCTGTTTGTTGGGCTCTTGGTGGGAGACTGAAGATCACTGACTGATGTTCTAACAGAGAGGACGTCCTGGGTAAATAGGTGGTGGGGGGTATGGAGGTCATCAACCTCTACAAAAGGTTTACATTTACTGTAGTGGAATAGATTATTTGACTTTGATATCCACACTGAGTACATTACAAATATAGTAGAAACATACTAATTACAAACATCATGATCCAAGATGGCGTAGCAATGTAAGCGTGTTTTGTCCGTCCCCCCGTGTACTTTTGTATTTTTCGTATTTTTTGTATATATAAAAAAAAAAAATCTATCTCTTTTCGATTTTTAATTCGATTATACCTTCCGGTAACCTGCCTCACCCAACGTGATACGTAATCGCTATTATTTTTAACTTTGGAACACATCCAAGAACCTCCAGTAGCTAACCAGCTAATCAGCTACAAGCTATTTAGTCACTTTTACCTTCTGCACAGACACCAGCCCTGTTCTTAGCCTGGATATTACTCGCCAATCTACCAGCATCGGACTGTCTCTCCACAACAACGCCGGATTCCTGCCGTAATCCCTGAGCCACTACTTCTGATCCTCACAGCTAGTTAGCAGCTAGCTAGCTCACAGCTTGCAGCTAGCTAGCTCACAGCTAGCTTGCACCCTCCGTGGCACCCAGTACCGAAGCTATCCCCTAACGAAGCTAGCACCAGTTAGCAAACAAAATTCTACAATACCTCTTTCGCCATCTGGCTTGGATTCTCTGTCGACACGGCGCCCCGCCGCACCACCACGTCTGGTATGCCGACGAATACTCCATCCGCTGTGCCCTCAACCGGCCTCCGTCTGAGCAGACCACCCCCGGGCTACTAACTTTAAACGCCGCGTGTTAGCGTGGTGACGGCTTCCCTGCTCCATCCACTGCTCCCCCCTGGACACTATGATCACTTGGCTACATACAGTGGGGAGAACAAGTATTTGATACACTGCCGATTTTGCAGGTTTTCCTACTTACAAAGCATGTAGAGGTCTGTAATTATTATCATAGGTACACTTCAACTATGAGAGACGGAATCTAAAACAAAAATCCAGAAAATCACATTGTATGATTTTTAAGTAATTAATTTGCATTTTATTGCATGACATAAGTATTTGATACATCAGAAAAGCAGAACTTAATATTTGGTACAGAAACCTTTGTTTGCAATTACAGAGATCATACGTTTCCTGTAGTTCTTGACTAGGTTTGCACACACTGCAGCAGGGATTTTGGCCCACTCCTCCCTACAGATCTTCTCCAGATCCTTCAGGTTTCGGGGCTGTCGCTGGGCAATACGGACTTTCAGCTCCCTCCAAAGATTTTCTATTGGGTTCAGGTCTGGAGACTGGCTAGGCCACTCCAGGACCTTGAGATGCTTCTTACGGAGCCACTCCTTAGTTGCCATGGCTATGTGCTTCGTGTCGTTGTCATGCTGGAAGACCCAGCCACGACCCATCTTCAATGCTCTTACTGAGGGAAGGAGGTTGTTGGCCAAGATCTCGCGATACATGGCCCCATCCATCCTCCCCTCAATACGGTGCAGTCGTCCTGTCCCCTTTGCAGAAAAGCATCCCCAAAGAATGATGTTTCCACCTCCATGCTTCACGGTTGGGATGGTGTTCTTGGGGTTGTACTCATACTTCTTCTTCCTCCAAACACGGCGAGTGGAGTTAGACCAAAAAGCTCTATTTTTGTCTCATCAGACCACATGACCTTCTCCCATTCCTCCTCTGGATCATCCAGATGGTCATTGGCAAACTTCAGACAGGCCTGGACATGCACTGGCTTAAGCAGGGGGACCTTGCGTGCGCTGCAGGATTTTAATCCATGACGGCGTAGTGTGTTACTAATGGTTTTCTTTGAGACTGTGGTCCCAGCTCTCTTCAGGTCATTGACCAGGTCCTGCCGTGTAGTTCTGGGCTGATCCCTCACCTTCCTCATGATCATTGATGCCCCACGAGGTGAAATCTTGCATGGAGCCCCAGACCGAGGGTGATTGACCGTCATCTTGAACTTCTTCCATTTTCTAATAATTGCGCCAACAGTTGTTTCCTTCTCACCAAGCTGCTTGCCTATTGTCCTGTAGCCCATCCCAGCCTTGTGCAGGTCTACAATTTTATCCCTGATGTCCTTACACAGCTCTCTGGTCTTGGCCATTGTGGAGAGGTTGGAATCTGTTTGATTGTGTGTGGACAGGTGTCTTTTATACAGGTAACGAGTTCAAACAGGTGCAGTTAATACAGGTAATGAGTGGAGAACAGGAGGGCTTCTTAAAGAAAAACTAACAGGTCTGTGAGAGCCGGAATTCTTACTGGTTGGTAGGTGATCAAATACTTATGTCATGCAATAAAATGCAAATTAATTATTTAAAAATCATACAATGTGATTTTCTGGATTTTTGTTTTAGATTCCGTCTCTCACAGTTGAAGTGTACCTATGATAAAAATTACAGACCTCTACATGCTTTGTAAGTAGGAAAACCTGCAAAATCGGCAGTGTATCAAATACTTGTTCTCCCCACTGTAGCTGATGCCTGCTGGACTGTCCATTAATCACGGTACTCCATTCTGTTTATTTGTGTTTATCTGTCGGCCCCAGCCGCGAACTCAGGCTCTGTGTGTATTTAATCCGACCCTCTCTGCCTATTCATCGCCATTTTACCTGCTGTTGTTGTGTTAGCTGACTAGCTGCTGTTGTCTCACCTGTTGTTTTAGCTAGCTCTCCCAATCAAGACCTGCGATTACTTTATGCCTTACCATATGTCTCTCTCGAATATCAATATGCCTTGTATACTGTTCGGGTTAGTTATCATTGTTTCAGTTCACAATGGAGCCCGTAGTTCCACTCCTAATACCTCTGATACCTCCTTTGTCCCACCTCCCACACATGCGGTGACCTCACCCATTATAACCAGCATGTCCAGAGATACAACCTCTCTTATCATCACCCAGTGCCTGGGCTTACCTCCGCTGTACCCGCACCCCACCATACCCCTGTCTGCACATTATGCCCTGAATATATTCTACCACGCCCATAAATCTGCTCCTTTTATTCCTTGTCCCCAACGCTCTAGGCGACCAGTTTTGATAGCCTTTAGCCGCACCCTCATCCTACTACTCCTCTGTTCCTCGGGTGATGTGGAGGTAAACCCAGGCCCTGCATGTCCCCAGGCACCCTCATTTGTTGACTTCTGTGATCGAAAAAGCCTTGGTTTCATGCATGTCAACATCAGAAGCCTCCTCCCTAAGATTGTTTTACTCACTGCTTTAGCACACTCTGCCAACCCTGATGTCCTTGCCGTGTCTGAATCCTGGCTTAGGAAGGCCACCAAAAATTCTGAGATTTCCATACCCAACTATAACACTTTCCGTCAAGATAGAACTGCCAAAGGGGGAGGAGTTGCAATCTACTGCAGAGATAGCCTGCAAAGTTCTGTCATACTTTCCAGGTCTATGCCCAAACAGTTCGAACTTCTAATTTTAAAAATTAATCTCTCCAGAAATAAGTCTCTCACTGTTGCCGCCTGCTACCGACCCCCCTCAGCTCCCAGCTGTGCCCTGGACACCATCTGTGAATTGATCGCCCCCCATCTAGCTTCAGAGTTTGTTCTGTTAGGTGACCTAAACTGGGATATGCTTAACACCCCGGCAGTCCTACAATCTAAGCTAGATGCCCTCAATCTCACACAAATCATCAAAGAACCCACCAGGTACAACCCTAAATCCGTAAACATGGGCACCGTCATAGATATCATCCTAACCAACTTCCCCTCCAAATACACCTCTGCTGTCTTCAATCAGGATCTCAGCGATCACTGCCTCATTGCCTGTATCCGCTACGGGTCCGCGGTCAAACGACCACCCCTCATCACTGTCAAACGCTCCCTAAAACACTTCTGCGAGCAGGCCTTTCTAACCGACCTGGCCCGGGTATCCTGGAAGGATATTGACCTCATCCCGTCAGTTGAGGATGCCTGGTCATTCTTTAAAAGTAACTTCCTCACCATCTTAGACAAGCATGCTCCGTTCAAAAAATGCAGAACTAAGAACAGATATAGCCCTTGGTTCACTCCAGACCTGACTGCCCTCGACCAGCACAAAAACATCCTGTGGCGAACTGCAATAGCATCGAATAGTCCCCGCGATATGCAACTGTTCAGGGAAGTCAGGAACCAATACACGCAGTCAGTCAGGAAAGCAAAGGCCAGCTTTTTCAAGCAGAAATTTGCATCCTGTAGCTCTAACTCCAAAAAGTTCTGGGACACTGTAAAGTCCATGGAGAACAAGAGCACCTCCTCCCAGCTGCCCACTGCACTGAGGCTAGGTAACACGGTCACCACCGATAAATCCGTGATAATCGAAGACTTCAACAAGTATTTCTCAACGGCTGGCCATGCCTTCCTCCTGGCTACTCCAACCCTGGCCAACAGCTCCGCCCCCCCCCCCCGCTGCTACTCGCCCAAGCCTCCCCAGCTTCTCCTTTACCCAAATCCAGATAGCAGATGTTCTGAAAGAGCTGCAAAACCTGGACCCATACAAATCAGCTGGGCTTGACAATCTGGACCCTCTATTTCTGAAACTGTCCGCCGCCATTGTCGCACCCCCTATTTCCAGCCTGTTCAACCTCTCCTTCGTATCATCTGAGATCCCCAAGGATTGGAAAGCTGCCGCGGTCATCCCCCTCTTCAAAGGGGGAGACACCCTGGACCCAAACTGTTACAGACCTATATCCATCCTGCCCTGCCTATCTAAGGTCTTCGAAAGCCAAGTCAACAAACAGATCACTGACCATCTCGAATCCCACCGTACCTTCTCCGCTGTGCAATCCGGTTTCCGAGCCGGTCACGGGTGCACCTCAGCCACGCTCAAGGTACTAAACGATATCATAACCGCCATCGATAAAAGACAGTACTGTGCAGCCGTCTTCATCGACCTGGCCAAGGCTTTCGACTCTGTCAATCACCATATTCTTATTGGCAGACTCAGTAGCCTCGGTTTTTCTAATGACTGCCTTGCCTGGTTCACCAACTACTTCGCAGACAGAGTTCAGTGTGTCAAATCGGAGGGCATGTTGTCCGGTCCTCTGGCAGTCTCTATGGGGGTACCACAGGGTTCAATTCTCGGGCCGACTATTTTCTCTGTATATATCAATGATGTTGTTCTTGCTGAGGGCGATTCCCTGATCCACCTCTACGCAAACGACACCATTCTGTATACTTCTGGCCCTTCCTTGGACACTGTGCTATCTAAACTCCAAACAAGCTTCAATGCCATACAACACTCCTTCCGTGGCCTCCAACTGCTCTTAAACGCTAGTAAAACCAAATGCATGCTTTTCAACCGGTCGCTGCCTGCACCCGCACGCCCGACTAGCATCACCACCCTGGATGGTTCCGACCTAGAATATGTGGACATCTATAAGTACCTAGGTGTCTGGCTAGACTGCAAACTCTCCTTCCAGACTCATATCAAACATCTCCAATCCAAAATCAAATCGAGAGTCGGCTTTCTATTTCGCAACAAAGCCTCCTTCACTCACGCCGCCAAACTTACCCTAGTAAAACTCACTATCCTACCGATCCTCGACTTCGGCGATGTCATCTACAAAATAGCTTCCAATACGCTACTCAGCAAACTGGATGCAGTTTATCACAGTGCCATCCGTTTTGTTACTAAAGCACCTTATACCACCCACCACTGCGACCTGTATGCTCTAGTCGGCTGGCCCTCGCTGCATGTTCGTCGTCAGACCCACTGGCTCCAGGTCATCTACAAGGCTATGCTAGGTAAAGCGCCGCCTTATCTCAGTTCACTGGTCACGATGGCAACACCCACCCGTAGTACGCGCTCCAGCAGGTGTATCTCACTGATCATCCCTAAAGCCAAAACCTCATTTGGCCGCCTTTCCTTACAGTTCTCTGCTGCCTGCGACTGGAACGAATTGCAAAAATCTCTGAAGTTGGAGACTTTTATCTCCCTCAACAACTTTAAACATCTGCTATCTGAGCAGCTAACCGATCGCTGCAGCTGTACATAGTCCATCGGTATATAGCCCACCCAATTTACCTACCTCATCCCCATACTGTTTTCATTTATTTACTTTTCTGCTCTTTTGCACACCAGTATCTCTATTTGCACATGATCATCTGATGATTTATCACCCCAGTGTTAATCTGCTAAATTGTAATTATTCGCTCCTATGGCCTATTTATTGCCTACCTCCTCATGCCTTTTGCACACATTGTATATAGATTCTCTTTTTTTCTACCATGTTATTGACTTGTTTATTGTTTACTCCATGTGTAACTCTGTGTTGTCTGTTCACACTGCTATGCTTTATCTTGGCCAGGTCGCAGTTGCAAATGAGAACTTGTTCTCAACTAGCCTACCTGGTTAAATAAAGGTGAAATAAAAAAAATAAAAAAATAAAATAGGCGTGCATCATTATTGAATTTAGATCTGAGTTCATTGAGTGTGTGTGTGTGCGTGTGTGTGCGTGTGTGTCTGTGTGAGCGTGTCCTGTTTGTCTGTGTGTGTGTATGTTCATTGTGTACCGGCAGTACATTCTAAATAAATCAGATGTAAATAGTTCTGTAAAACTATTCTTTATACTGCGTTAATCATCCCACTTAGACATAATAAATACAGACTCTCTCACACACACACACACACACACACACACACACACACACACACACACACACACACACACACACACACACACACACACACACACACACACACACACACACACACACACACACACACACACACACACACACACACACACATACACACACACACAGACACAATCTGCCAATGAGCTGGGATTATCATGAAAAAAAGAGAACTAAACTACTTTTCTCTACCACCACCCACAAGCTGTATTTGTCTTAAAGGGGGTGTGGATAAGAGTATAAGTGTAGGCCTACACCAGTCTATAGTGAACTTATCATAACAAGACTTTGGTGATTGTCCATGAGGAGAAAAGTTAAAAGCTGAAGTGTTGAGGAAGGCTTTTATCTAGCTGGTGATAAATCACTGCTAAATTGCATATTCACGCTATTGAGCAAACAAGGTGGTGGCCGGCCAGGCTCACTTCAAGAGAGAGGAGAGAGCTGGTGGGAGGAGAGAGACTAGTGGGAGGAGAGAGACTAGTGACATGAATGTATAATGGTCCTGGATCAGAGAACAGAGGATTTGTTCCAAAATTAAACATTTTCAAGCTAATTTATTTTGTCCTTGGGGCTCCATCTGGGCTGTGACTCCTGTGTTCAGACTAATGTGGAGCAGAAGGGAGAAGCAAGGGAGCAGAGCCCAAGATCACAACCTCAGGAACCATACCACATGTAGCTCAACAACTAAACCATATGCAACTATAGAACCTTACCATATGTAGTGGAGGTGGTTTAATGAACTATACATCGAGTGCAGAATACCTTTGCCTGAGATCTGACGACTTGTCTTAGTTACTAGAGCTAATGTGTGGGCTGCAGCTGAGTGCACATAAAAGGTTGTGATAGTGCCCCCCCAAAAAGTATTTCACAACTTCTTAGGGCAGCAGTGCATCAGAGAAGTCCTTGTCTCTTATCTGTGTCCCAGTCTCCTATTGTGAGCTTCCTATCAGCTTGCCGTTATCTTCCTGCCCCCCCCCCCACCCCCCACACCACCCTAACCCCATAGCCCCCTCACATGATACCCTGGTTTGGTCTGGGTCTTATCAGTTTGTCCTCCCAGGGACTCCTCCATCACCCTAAGGCCTCCACAGTCCCTGGCCTCTATCTCTCCTCTCCTCTCTTCTGACCATTTGGTCAGCCATTCATGTTTGAAGTTAGCACCCTATAGAGATTTGATTTACTTCACCAGTTCTTTCTGAGATTTCACTAGCCGCTATAATACTCCAAAAATTGTTTTGGAAAAGATCAGCCAAGCATTATTTTATTGAAAAGCAGGTCAAAAGACAGATTCCAGTCTTTATTTAACGAATGTTGCAGAGCATATGTCTGTGTGTGTATGCTGTAACACATTGACTTGCCTGCCTGGTCCTTGGTATTCACAGAACACTCAAGTTACTCTCCAGATTACAAATGAGACCACCCAGCAGACTGCCTTTTACAGCAAGCAATTACTCTAAAACATTCCACTACATGCATACTAAAATTACAAATAACACAATGCATATTAACTATGCTGAATGTATGCCCTCTGTATCTCTTTAGACTTATCTTGATACAAACACAGCAAGGGCTTTTACTAAGGTCACATTCCCATGTTGATGCAGCAAACAGAATATTAACAGTCAAAAAGGCTATAGGTTGAACATTTATCTAATCTGTCCTACATGTTAAAATCTATGGCGATGCAACTTTTTAGGTACCACATTTAGATGAGGATTCGATGAGGTTTGCTAAACAAAAAGGCAACAAAAATAGTATAAATAAATAAAATATCTATTTGAATAAATATTACTAAAGGAATTAATGACATAATAATTTGGGTCTTTCTGCTATGTGGTTTTCTTTTCTACTTTTTGTCATTAGACTAGTGCTTCTCTTTCTGGGCTCGGCTAGAACAATTACGGACTGATTATTAGAAAGCAAAGAGCATGAGACTCTAACAAATATGGAAAATGTATTATAATTATCTATAACATGACACTAATGCACTGAGCATCAAGTCTTGATAGGGATACAAAAGAGTACTTATTTTTAGATCATGTGTTCTTAAGCGAAACTAGACTGTACACTGTAACAGAAAACTGTAATTTATATGGTAATTTTAGGTATTATAAACAGTAGAAAACTTGGAAACCTTTAACTGCAGCATACTGTAAATTATTGTGCATTGTGGGAAAATGTATGTATTCGAATGGTACTGTAATTCCACCTCATAAAATACAATGCCGTACCATATCTTTGGAGCACCAAAAATGTTTGACCACTAATGGGTGCATGGTATTGCTGTTTTTGTCTTATTAACATATTTTGAGTCATGCCTTGTAAGAGGCTGTATTTGTTGCACCTGTGAGTGAGAATACTGTACCAATTTAACTCTTATGTGGTTATAGTGCCCCGTCAATTTAAAATGTATAGGGCACAGATTAGAATGACAGTAAGTCTTAAACCTTAAATGGTTGAGAATTTTAACATGTCCTTTTGTCTGTTTTGCCCTGTAGTTGGTGCCAGTTAAACAGCCTTTGTTAAAACCTTAGAGTCGATGTCCACGCCCCCGCGGAAATGTAATTATCATAATAAAAATTTCCCAACAAAAATCTGTCAATTTAAGCTAGAGATATCTTTCTTTTTTGTTGTTGATTGGATGCATCTCAATCCACCTCATCTTCTGACGCCGCATCTTCCGTGAGAGGTGACAGAGCAAGAGGAATGTTTGTCAGACCATGAGAAGTCCCAAAAAGTCTTCTCACAAAATCGGCTATAGAATCCGAACGGTTTGGCCTACAAACTATTATAACCCCTCTATGGAAAGATTAGACTCTCTCGAACATGATGGTCTTCTCCAGTTCTCTACGACAAGCATCTTGGGACTCGTCTGAGGTCAGTACAGCCAATCTGTCAACTTCTGTCTGTAGCGTCAGAACAGTTTGAGCCGGCTACACACTAATATGACCCCTCTGTGGAAAGGTGAGTCTCTCATGAACACGTACATGTCGGTTGTTTTGCCTGCAGGCCTCAAAAGACTCGTCTGAAGGTCCCCCACTACCAGTTGAAAAATTGAATGGAAATATATATATAGACTGTTTAGTGCCAAAAATAAGGGTTAAATACATGTACAAAAAAAAGTTTCCTGATCTCTCAGCTATAGGACAGAACACTTCAGAACGAACTTCCTTTATTGAAACTATCTGTTGTTCCATGTAATGAATCTGTTATTACATTTTTCGGCAAATAATTTGTTCATATTTTGGGGGAATACTTCAAGAGGTCGTTAAATTCAAAATCAAATAGCAAAATGATACTTGATAGGAACTTCTTAAAACAATTATAGAAGTGCAATTGATATAAAACACCAAATATTTATTAATATGCTGTAATGTGTAAACACTTTATCAAACAGCCAACCTGCTTGCACCAATCGCTTGTAATTGCAGTAAAATACTGTGAAATACAAACCCCTCACCTCAATTAATTTCATTCATTCATTCATTAGTTTTGTTTACCGTACCATTTACTTTTTTTACAGTATAATACAGTCAATTTTACAGTATTGTGTGTCATCACACAGTAATTGCTTTGGTACCGTATTTATATTAAAGTAGTTGTACTGTAACATGAAATACAGACTTTTACTTACCACCGAGCTGTCTGTAAGATGTGAGATGTGTGCGTACTGGTAGCGAAGTCAGGTGCAGGAGAGCAGAGAGTTGTGAACAGGCGCACTTTATTGAGGCAGGAGAAACCAACAGACGGACGGAACTGCGTCAAAACCTCCAGCCATTAGGCAAAAGTGCAAAACGCGCAAAACAGTCACAATAATTTATGTTTAACAATAAACATCTTTGTGAACAACACGGTATAAGCAAACCAGTCTGGCGCGTCAACAATTAACACGTAACACAAACATTTTCACACAAAGACATGAGGGGGAACAGAGGAATAAATACATGCAGTGTGATTGGGGAATGAAAACCAGGTGTGCAGGGAACAAGACAAAACAAATGGATCAATGAAAAATGGAGCGGCGATGGCTTGAAAGCCGGTGACGTCGACCGCCGAACGCCGCTCGAACAAGGAGAGGAGCCGACTTCGGCGGAAGTCGTGACACTGTCAAATTCATGGCAACCCCTTTACAGCGTAATGCTCTATTCTTATTAATATGAATGCTAAATAAACCCCATAGAGTCGATGTCCATGCCTGCTAATTAGCATAATACAAAAATTGCCATCAAAATCCATGTTTAAGATAGCGACGTCTGTTTTTTTGCGTGGGCTGCATCTCAATCTCAGACAAGTCACCCGTGATACAAGTTAGTATTCGACGTCCATCCAAGAATGTGCCCCTGCACATTGACTCTGTACCGGTACTCCCTGTTGTCATGGTTGTGTGGAGAGACGGACCAAGGCACAGCGTGATTAAAGTTCCACATATTTATTCACGCGAAACTTCCAAGCAAAAAAAGGAAACAAACAACGAATCGTGACATCAGAGGTGCCACATGCACTAACTCAAAACAAGATCCCACAAAACACAGTGGGGAAAATGACTGCCTAAATACGATCCCCAATCAGAGTCAACGATAAACAGCTGCCTCTGATTGGGAACCATACCAGGCCAACATAGAAATAAAACAACCTAGATCACCCACCCTAGTCACACCCCAACCCAACCAATATAGAGAATAAAAAGGCTCTCTATGGTCAGGGCGTGACAGTACCCCCCCCCCCCCCCCCCCAAAGGTGCGGACTCCGGCCACAAAACCTGACTCTATAGGGGAGGATCCGGGTGGGCATCTAGCGTCGGTGGCGGCTCTTTTCCCCCGCACAGACCACGGGTCCGGCCGGGTAGAACGCCGTACCCGGACTGGCCTCGGCGCAGAGGAGGGCCCCGGCCATGGAGCTGGGTTGAACGCCGTGCCTGGACTGGGCACCAGCGCAGAGGAAGGCTCCGGCCATGGAGTAGGACTGGACGCCCCGCCTGGACTGGGCACCGGCGCAGAGGAAGGCTCCTGCCATGGAGCAGGACTGGACGTCGTGCCTGGACTGAGCACCGGCGCAGAGGAAGGCTCCGGCCTTGGAGCGGGACTGGACACCGTGCCTGGACTGGACATTGGCGCAGAGGAAGACTCCTGCCATGGAGCGGGACTGGACACCATGCCTGGAAGCTCCGGACCGTGACCCTCGCTGGAGGTCCCGGACTGTGGACCGCATAGGAGGTTCCGGACTGTGGACCGTCGCGGGAGGTTCCGGACTGTGGAACTTCGCGGGAGGTTCCGGATTGTGGACCGTCACGGGAGGTTCCGGACTGTGGACCGTCGCGGGAGGTTCCGGACTGTGGACCGTCGCGGGAGGTTCCGGACTGTGGACCGTCGCGGGAGGTTCCGGACTGTGGGCCGTCGCGGGAGGTTCCGGACTGTGGACCGTTGCCGGAACCTCCGGACTGTGAACTGTCGCCGGAAGCTCTGGACTGGGGACCGTTGCCGGAAGCTCTGGACTGGGGACCGTCGCCGGAAGCTCTGAACTGTGAACCGTCGCCGGAAGCCTGGTGCGTGGAGCCGGCACAGGTGGCACCGGACTGGTGACATGCACTTCAGGGCAAGTGCGAGGGGCAGGCACAGGACGCACCGGACTGGGGAGGCGCACTGGAGGCCTAGTGTGTGGAGCCGGCACCGGTGGTACCGGATTGGTGACACACACTTCAGGACGAGTGCAGGGAGCAGGCACAGGACGTACCCGACTGGGGAGCCGCACTGGAAGCCTGGTGCGTGGAGCCGGCACAGGTGGCACCGGACTGGTGACACGCACTTCACGGCGAGTGCGGGGAGCAGGCACAGGACGTACCGGACTGGGCAGGCGCACTGGAGGCCTGGTGCGTGGAGCCGGCACAGGTGTTACCGGACTGGTGAGGCGCACAGATGGTACCGGACCTGGTGCGTGGAGCTGTCACAGATAGTACCGGGCTGAGATGGCGCTCTTCAGCGCGCATGCGCTGCAGCATACTCCTTGCCAAAACCTCTCTCCGGTATCTGGTTAATGTTTATTGGCTTATTTCACTGTAGAGCCTCTAGCCCTGCTCATTATACCTTATCCAACCTTTCAGTTCCACCACCTACACATGCGATGACATCACCTGGTTTCAATTATGTTTCTAGAGACAATATCTCTCTCATCATCACTCAATACCTAGGTTTACCTCCACTGTATTCACATCCTACCATACCTTTGTCTGTACATTATACCTTAAAGCTATTTTATCGCCTCCAGAAACCTCCTTTTACTCTCTGTTCCGTACGTTCTAGACAACCAATTCTCATAGCTTTTAGCCGTACCCTTATCCTACTCCTCCTCTGTTCCTCTGGTGATGTAGAGGTGAATCCAGGCCCTGCAGTGCCTAGCTCCACTCCTATTCCCCAGGCGCTTTCTTTTGATGACTTCTGTAACCGTAATAGCCTTGGTTTTATGCACGTTAACATTAGAAGCCTCCTCCCTAAGTTTGTTTTATTCACTGCTTTAGCACACTCTGCCAACCCGGATGTTCTAGCCGTGTCTGAATCCTGGCTTAGGAAGACCACCAAAAATTCTGAAATCTCCATCCCTAACTACAACATTTTCAGACAAGATAGAATGGCCAGAGGGGGCGGTGTTGCAATCTACTGCAAAGATAGCCTGCAGAGTTCTGTCCTACTATCCAGGTCTGTACCCAAACAATTTGAACTTCTACTTTTAAAAATCCACCTCTCTAAAAACAAGTCTCTCATCGTTGCCGCCTGCTATAGACCACCCTCTGCCCACAGCTGTGCTCTGGACACCATATGTGAACTGATTGCCCCCCATCTATCTTCAGAGCTCGTGCTGCTAGGCGACTTAAACTGGAACATGCTTAACATCCCAGCCATCCTACAATCTAAACTTGATGCCCTCAATCTCACACAAATTATCAATGAACCTACCAGGTACCACCCCAAAGCCGTAAACACGGGCACCCTCATAGATATCATCCTAACCAACTTGCCATCTAAATACACCTCGGCTGTTTTCAACCAAGATCTCAGCGATCACTGCCTCATTGCCTGCATCCGTAATGGGTCAGCGGTCAAACGACCTCCACTCATCACTGTCAAACGCTCCCTGAAACACTTCAGCGAGCAGGCCTTTCTAATCGACCTGGCCGGAGTATCCTGGAAGGATATTGATCTCATCCCATCAGTAGAGGATGCCTGGTTATTTAAAAAAAAAAATGCATTCCTCACCATCTTAAATAAGCATGCCCCATTCAAGAAATGTAGAACCAGGAACAGATATAGCCCTTGGTTCTCTCCAGACCTGACTGCCCTTAACCAACACAAAAACATCCTATGGCGTTCTGCATTAGCATCAAACAGGCCCCGTGATATGCAACTTTTCAGGGAAGCTAGAAACCAATATACACAGGCAGTTAGAAAAGCCAAGGCTAGCTTTTTCAAGCAGAAATTTGCTTCCTGCAACACAAACTCAAAAAAGTTCTGGGACACTGTAAAGTCCATGGAGAATAAGAACACCTCCTCCCAGCTGCCCACTGCACTGAGGATAGGAAACACTGTCACCACCGATAAATCCACTACAATTGAGAATTTCAATAAGCATTTTTCGACGGCTGGCCATGCTTTCCACCTGGCTACCCATACCCCTGGCAACAGCACTGCACCCCCCACAGCAACTCGCCCAAGCCTTTCCCATGTCTCCTTCTCCCAAATTCAGTCAGCTGATGTTCTGAAAGAGCTGCAAAATCTGGACCCCTACAAATCAGCCGGGCTAGACAATCTGGACCCTTTCTTTCAAAAATGATCTGCCGAAATTGTTGCAACCCCTAATACTAGCCTGTTCAACCTCTCTTTTGTGTCGTCTGAGATTCCCAAAGACTGGAAAGCAGCTGCGGTCATCCCCCTCTTCAAAGGGGGGACACTCTTGACCCAAACTGCTACAGACCTATATCTATCCTACCCTGCCTTTCTAAGGTCTTTGAAAGCCAAGTCAACAAATAGATTAACGACCATTTCGAATCCCACCATACCTTCTCCGCTATGCAATCTGGTTTCCGAGCTGGTCATGGATGCACCTCAGCCACGCTCAAGGTCCTAAACGATACCATAACTGTCATCAATAAGAGACATTACTGTGCAGCCGTATTCATCGACCTGGCCAAGGCTTTCGACTCTGTCTGTAACGACTCTCCTCCTCCTCTTCATCCGAAGAGGAGGAGCAGGGATTAAACCAAGGTGCAGCGGGTTGTGAATACATATAGATTTATTTGCTGACGAAGACGAACACAAAAACCTATACTTGCATAAACTACAAAACAACAAACGACGTTAAACAGACCTGAACTGGTGAACATAAAAAACAATGCACTCATGAACAGGAAAGAACGAACGAGAGACGAGACAGTACCGTGTGGTGCAATAAACACAGACACAGCGACAACCACCCACGACAAACAATGTGAAACAACCTCCCTATGTATGTCTCTCAATCAGAGGAAAACGAAAACACCTGCCTCTGATTGAGAGCCATACAAGGTCAATTAAACCTGACACTTAACATAGAACAAACACAGACTGCCCACCCATCTCACGTCCTGACCCACTAAACACAACAATACAAAAGGAAAACAAGGTCAGGAACGTGACAGAACCCCCCCCTTAAGGTGAGAACTCCGGACGCACCATAAAAAAAAGTCTAGGGGAGGGTCTGGGTGGGCATCTGTCCGCGGCGGCGGCTCTGGCGCAGGACGTGGATCCCATCCCACCATAATAAATCCCCGCTTCTGTGGCCTCCTCAAGGTGGCGACCCTCGCCACCGACCTTGGACTGGGAACCCTAGACATGGGTCCCGCTGGATTTAGGGGCAGCCCCGGACTGAGGGACGGCAGCTCCGGACTGAGGGACAACACCGGACTGGCTGGCGGATCCTGGCTGGCTGGCTCTGGCGGATCCTGGCTAGCTGGCTCTGGCTGGTCCTGGCTGGACGGCTCTGGCTGGTCCTGGCTGGACGGCTCTGGCTGGTCCTGGCTGGACGGCTCTGGCTGGTCCTGGCTGGCGGAAGGCTCTGGCTGGTCCTGGCTGGCGGAAGGCTCTGGCTGGTCCTGGCTGGCGGAAGGCTCTGGCTGGTCCTGGCTGGCGGAAGGCTCTGGCTGATCCGGTCTGGCGGAAGGCTCTGGCTGATCCGGTCTGGCGGAAGGCTCTGGCTGATCCGGTCTGGCGGAAGGCTCTGGCTGATCCGGTCTGGCGGAAGGCTCTAGCGGCTCCTGTCTGGCGGACGGCTCTGTAGGCTCTTGGCAGACGGGCGGCTTTGCAGGCTCATGGCAGACGGGCAGCTTTGCAGGCTCATGACAGACGGGCAGCTTTGCAGGCTCATGACAGACGGGCAGTTCAGGCGCCGCTGGGCAGACGGGCAGTTCAGGCGCCGCTGGGCAGACGGGCAGTTCAGGCGCCGCTGGGCAGACGGGCAGTTCAGGCGCCGCTGGGCAGACGGGCAGTTCAGGCGCCGCTGGGCAGACGGGCAGTTCAGGCGCCGCTGGGCAGACGGGCACACCTGTAGGGAGGAGACGGAGAGACAGCCTGGTGCGTGGGGCTGCCACAGGACCCACCAGGCTGGAGAGACCTACAGGAGGCTTGATGTTACGAGGCACCTGAAGGACCGGGCTGTGGGGGAGTACTGGAGCTCTGGTGCGCAGCCTTGGCACCACTCCCCCAGGCTGGAATACTACACCAGCCCGTACCCTCCAGAGTGCAGGCACAGGTTGAACCGGGCTGTGGATGAGCACTGGAGATCTAGTGCCTACTACGCGCACTTCTCTCTTAGGCTCCACTACCACATTTGCCCGGTACGAGCGGAGCGTAGGCATAGGACGCACTGCACCCTCCCAGCGCTCTGGAGACACAGCACGCAGAGCCGGCGCAGGATACCCTGGACCGAAACTGCGTACCGGAGACCAGACGCGCTGAGCAGGCACAATACGCCCCGGCTGGATGCCCACACTCACATGACACTTTCGGGGGGCTGCTCTATAGCGCACCGGGCTATGGGCACGCACTGGCGACACCGTGCGCTTAACCGCATAACACGGTGCCTGACCAGTGACGCGATGCTTATAATAAGCACGAGGAGTGCGCTCAGGTCTGCTACCTGGCTTAGCCACACTCCTCTCTAGCCCCCCCCCAAAAAAATTCTGGGGTTGCCTCTCGTACCTGTCCCGCTGCCGTGCTGCCTCCTCATATCGCCGCCGCTCAGCTTTCGCTTCCTCCAGCTCAGCTTTGGGGCGGCGATACTCCCCAGCCTGTGCCCAGGGTCCTTCTCCGTTCAACTCGTCCTCCCAAGTCCACAAGTCCTGGGATTTCTGCGGTTGCTGTCCTTTTCCCCGCTGCTTGGTTCTGGTAATTTGGTGGGTGGTTCTGTAACGACTCTCCTCCTCCTCTTCATCCGAAGAGGAGGAGCAGGGATTAAACCAAGGTGCAGCGGGTTGTGAATACATATAGATTTATTTGCTGACGAAGACGAACACAAAAACTTATACTTGCATAAACTACAAAACAACAAACGACGTTAAACAGACCTGAACTGGTGAACATAAAAAACAATGCACTCATGAACAGGAAAGAACGAACGAGAGACGAGACAGTACCGTGTGGTGCAATAAACACAGACACAGCGACAACCACCCACGACAAACAATGTGAAACAACCTCCCTATGTATGTCTCTCAATCAGAGGAAAACGAAAACACCTGCCTCTGATTGAGAGCCATACAAGGTCAATTAAACCTGACACTTAACATAGAACAAACACAGACTGCCCACCCATCTCACGTCCTGACCCACTAAACACAACAATACAAAAGGAAAACAAGGTCAGGAACGTGACACTGTCAATCACCACATCCTCATCGGCAGACTCGATAGCCTTGGTTTCTCAAATGACTGCCTCGCCTGGTTCACCAACTACTTCTCTGATAGAGTTCAGTGTGTCAAATCGGAGGGCCTGTTGTCCGGGCCTCTGGCAGTCTCTATGGGGGTGCCACAGGGTTCAATTCTTGGACCGACTCTCTTCTCTGTATACATCAATGATGTTGCTCTTGCTGCTGGTGAATCTCTGATCCCCCTCTACGCAGATGACACCATTCTGTATACTTCTGACCCTTCTTTGGACACTGTGTTAACAACCCTCCAGACGAGCTGCAATGCCATACAACTCTCCTTCCGTGGCCTCCAATTGCTCTTGAATACAAGTAAAACTAAATGCATGCTCTTCAACCGATCGCTGCCTGCACCTGCCCGCCCGTCCAACATCACTACTCTGGACGGTTCTGACTTAGAATATGTGGACAACTACAAATACCCAGGTGTCTGGTTAGACTGCAAACTCTCCTTCCAGACTCACGTCAAACATCTCCAATCCAAAGTTAAATCTAGAATTTACTTCCTATTTCGCTGCAAAGCATCCTTCACTCATGCTGCCAAACATACCCTTGTAAAACTGACCATCCTACCGATCCTCGACTTCAGCGATGTCATTTACAAAATAGCCTCCAGTACCCTACTCAATAAATTGGATGCAGTCTATCACAGTGCCATCCGTTTTGTCACCAAAGCCCCATATACTACCCACCACTGCGACCTGTACGCTCTCGTTGGCTGGCCCTCGCTTCATACTCTTTGCCAAACCCACTGGCTCCAGGTCATCTACAAGACCCTGCTAGGTAAAGTCCCCCCTTATCTCTGCTCGCTGGTCACCATAGCAGCACCCACCTCCAGCTGGTATATCTCTCTGGTCACCCCCAAAACCAATTCTTCCTTTGGCCGCCTCTCCTTCCAGTTCTCTGCTGCCAATGACTGGAACGAACTACAAAAATCTCTGAAACTGGAAACACTTATCTCCCTCACTAGCTTTAAGCACCAGCTGTCAGAGCAGCTCACAGATTACTGCACCTGTACATAGCCCATCTATAATTTAGCCCAAACAACTACCTCTCCCCCTACTGTATTTATTTATTTATTTTCCTCCTTTGCACCCCATTATTTCTATCTCTACTTTGCACATTCTTCCACTGCAAATCTACCATTCCAGTGTTCTACTTGCTATATTGTATTTACTTCACCACCATGGCCTTTTTTTGCCTTTACCTCCCTTATCTCACCTCATTTGCTCACATTGTATATATACTTATTTTTCTACTGTTTTATTGACTGTATGTTTGTTTTACTCCATGTGTAACTCTGTGTTGTTGTATGTGTCGAACTGCTTTGCTTTATCTTGGCCAGGTCGCAATTGTAAATGAGAACTTGTTCTCAACTTGCCTACCTGGTTAAATAAAGGTGAAATAAATAAATAAATAAAATCTCTCATTACCTTCCTCTATCGACTCCCACACATGCTCTGGCACTCTCCGCTGCTCTACCGCTAGCTCCGCCAACCACCCCTTGTGCCCCCCCCAAAAAAAAATCTTGGGGTTGTGCTTGGGCTTTCTGTGGGTGCGAACCCTGGCGTCGTCGCGGTCCTCCCTTTTTTCCTTCCATCTGCCGCCAAGAAAGGGTTTCGCATCCTCTCATGTCCTCCCAAGTCCAAAACCTCCTCACCTCATGTTCCCCCTGCTTAGTCCCTTGTTGGTGGGATCTTCTGTCACGGTTGTGTGGAGAGACGGACCAAGGCGCAGCGTGATTAAAGTTCCACATATTAATTTACGCGAAACTTCCAAACAAAAAAAGGAAACAAACAACGAACCGTGACATCAGAGGTGCCACATGCACTATCTCAAAACAAGATCCCACAAAACACAGTGGGGAAATGGCTGCCTAAATATGATCCCCAATCAGAGACAACAATAAACAGCTGCCTCTGATTGGGAACCATACCAGGCCAACATAGAAATAAAACAACCTAGATCACCCACCCTAGTCACACCCCAACCCAACCAATATAGAAAATAAAAAGGCTCTCTATGGTCAGGGCGTGACACCTGTATATAGCCTCGTTACTGTTATTTTATTGTTGCTCTTTAATTATTTGCTATTATTTTTTATTTTTTATTTTTTACTTCAGTTAATTTTTGTAAATACTTTCTTAACACTTATTTTTTTTAAACTGCATTCTTGATTAAGGGTTTGTAAGTAAGCATTTCACTGTTGTATTCAGCAATGTTGTATTCAACGCATGTGACAAATAAAATGTTATTTGATTTGATGTCTCAGGACATTGGGAGATGATGTGGAAACTGGCCACATGATGTGGAAACTGACCAAACTGACCACACAGCACTGTTACCTTCTAGTAGTTTTTTGATTTGCTATGGTGTTGGGGATGTGGATGGGGATGGGCCTGAGCCTCTTCCTCTAGTGCCAAACGTTGCATGTTCAAATCCAGCTATAGAAAGCTTTTTTTAAATTTATTTTTGTTTTAAGCCTATCCCAAAACTTAACCCTTACCTTAACCAGTCAGAGTTAATGCCTAACCTTAAAAAATCGGAGTTAATACCTAAACTTAACCTTAAACAGTTTGAAATTTGACGTTTAGAACAACTTTTACAAGCGTCACGAGACTCGTCTGAAGGTAACCTGGTACAGACCGGTAAAACATTTATGAATATGTTTTTTGGAACTAGGGTGTCACATGTAACCTTTTTCAAATTATTCTTTGTTTTATGATTTCCTATATCTCTCAGATGCATTTCAGACATCTCAAACCATACCTCCTTTTATTTTATTTTTGGACTATCTATTTTGCCATGTATGAATGTTTCATCCAATGTGTTTCACTGGGATATCAGTAAGGTCAAATTCAATGTTCCATCAAATACTTTTAGTGGTCCTAAAATTCTAAATCAAATAGCTAAATTATCCATGGTATGACCATCTTAAAACAATTCCATATCTTAGCTTAGACTCTTATTATTACACTCTTATTAAATTCCTCCATAGCATTGTCTACTAATCCATCATGCTGCCTTAAATTCACTGTACATACTGTTAGTGAACATTGGTGGGCATGCATGCTGACAGGTGAGTGTGTTAAGACTGTTGACAACTTCCTGTTGTTGACACTTAAGCCGGGTGGACACTACACAACTTTCAAAATCCTAATATCGCTGAGCCTCTCACATTAAACAACCGTCTTTCCTGTCATTTTTGTGTGTTGCCAACGTATTGCTTGGGAACTTCAGAGCTGTAACGATTTGACACTTTGGCTTTGGTTGAAGTCAAGTACAAACGCATACTAGTAGTATGCTCGAGAGTCTACACATTCTGGGTGATGCGAAACATCTTCATCTCATTAGCTTCTTCTCTGGCGAGCTCTCATTGGCTTTGCTGATCACCGTTCTCAAAACTTCTCGTTGCACATCGTGCCAATAAAATCAAACCTGTTTGAAAATACCAAGACGTCTGGAACTGCTCAAAGACGAGATCGGTAGCCATCAGATTGCGTATTTGACCGCTCACGTCAAGCGTGTGTTGGTGACAGCTGCACACCCCAAGTAGGCAACAACATGGGGATTTTGTCTCCGATCTCAAACACTTGTCTGGGACAGCTAAATCGTGGACAAAATCCTGTAGTGTACATCTGTCAGTCTCCCTCAGAGTTAAAAGACTGTTCCCATCCAGGTAAATCTATACAGACAAACACCCACTACTATTGTCTACACTAATTGACAGCTCAGTCTACCTCTACTGTGGTGGGTGATAGGGAGAATAGTGCAGAGTGTGTTTGACAGTAGAAGTACAGGTGTTAGACTAATGAGTGTTGACAGCCCTTCCCACCCTGCGGCTGTTTGTTCTAACGGTCCAAACTTCACACAGCTGGAATGAATTACTTCATCATTAACAACACACACACATGAACTTTCTAGTGGGCTGGGGCTAGGGGTTGATTTAGGATGGGGAAACAGGCAGGACCCAGGAGATGCCACAGAGGTTAACCTGCTCTGTCATCATCAGCTCTGTGTTTTTAATGATAAACACAAACAGGCTTTTTATTGGATGATCATTACGTTGTGACAAGTTATCTGGAGCTAATCAGGAAGTAATGAATTATATTACTGTGAACACTGTTGGTTCCTAATTAGCAGGTCTGGGACCAGATCTGGTGTATATTAAATATGTCTCGTTACGAAGACAGGCCGGGTCAGAAAGGGGAAGGACGGTGGGAGAGGGAGTTAAGGGGGGTTAGAGGAGGTGAACGTGTTCTGAGTCTGGTAGAGGTCAGGGATTGCACCCCTCTCTCTCTCTCTCTCTCTCTCTCTCTCTCTCTCTCTCTCTCTCTCTCTCTCTCTCTCTCTTTCTCTCTTTCTCTCTTTCTCTCTTTCTATCTCTCGCTCTCTCTCTCTCTCTCTCTCTCTCTCTCTCTCTCTCTCTCTCTCTCTCTCTCTCTCTTTCTCTCTTTCTCTCTTTCTCTCTCTCTCTCTCTCTCTCTCTCTCTCTCTCTCTCTCTCTCTCTCTCTCTCTCTCTCTCTCTCTCAGACAGAGGCTGCATGAGAAAAGCCTCTCTGACATCACATCATCAGGAAAGCTCCTCTGGGCTGCTCTGCCTCTCGACAGGATGACAGCACGCCGCCTGAATACTGCATGATTGGAAACACAAACACGTTTTCTTCTTCTATTCTCTTGGGGACCTAAAATTAATTTCAATTGAAAATCCTGTTTTCCCTATCACCGTAGAGTCGATTTCCGTGGCTACGCGGAAATATAATTAGCATAATAAAAAAATCCCAATAAAAATCTGTCAGTTTAAACTAGAAATATCTGTTTTCTTGTATTGGATCCACCGCATCCCCGATGTCCCACTTCCTCATCTGCGGTGAAAGGTGGCAGAGCTAGAGTGGTGTTTGTCCAGAGCTAGAGTGGTGTTTGTCTCATGGTCGATGAGATACACCGAAAATACGTCTTCTTACAGAAACGTTTGTAGTGTCCAAATGATTTGGCCCCCTATGGAAAGATGAGACTCTCACGAACACGATGGTGTTCTCCGTTTTGCTGTATGGCCCCCACAAGCGTCTTGGGACTCATCTGAATTCGGTACAGACGATCTGCCAACTTCTGTCTGTAGCGTCCGAACAGTTTGGGCTACACACTAGTATGACCACTCTGTGGAAAGGAGTTTTCCTCTAGGACGCCCACAAGACTCGTCTGAAGGTCCCCCGGGACTAGTTGAAAAAAGTTATGGAAGTCTACTGTATATGGAGATTGTTTAGTGCCAAAAAAAGGGGTCAAATACATGTAAACATTTTATAAAAAGAGTTTCCTGATCTTTCTTATATCTCTCAGATATAGGACAGACTTCAGAACAATTTTTTTGGGGGGACTATCTGTTGTTCCATGTAGTAAATCTGTTATTCAATGTGTTGGCATGGGCTAATAGCAGTAAGGCCAAATTAAATTCATATATTTTTTTAATATTATTTTTTGATTCTCCAAAGGGTCCTAAAATTCAAAATCAAATAGCTAAATGATCCTTTGTATGACCTTCTTAGAACAATTCCAAACAGCTCAGTAGAACCCCCGTCTTGGACAGAGCTTTACACACACACACACACACACACACACACACACACACACACACACACACACACACACACACACACACACACACACACACACACACACACACACACACACACACACACACACACACACACACACACACACACACACACACACACACACACACACAAGGGAGGGCTGACGGGGGAAGCGGGAGGGGGGTTGTAGAGGTTGGACAAGATATTTCCTTTGGCCCTCTCACCCCTTTCCTCTACCCTCTCCTCTCCTCATCTCTCCCCACTCCTCTCCTCTTCTCCACTCTCCCCCTCTCCTCTCACCCTCTCCTCTCCTCCCATTTCCTCTCCTCTCCCCTCTCTCTCCTCTCTCCCATTATACCTCTTTCCCCTCCCCTACTGACATGGGAGGTGAGGGTGCAATGGCATCTCCATGGTTACCCCCTGTGGGTCTCCACCGCTGATCTCTGTAAATAATTATGCGTGACTCAGTCGGTGGGGTGATATGCCAGTTGCCAGGGGGGTGCCTGGGGTGATTCACACCCAGCTGATGGGCTTGATGGAGTGGAAACCATGCAGAGGAGAGAGGGGGAGAAAGGAGGGAGAGATTGCCGGTCTTGCTAAAGTATGTTTTGGCTGGCGAGGCTTGAATATGGTTGTAGGTCGACAGGAACATCAAAACACTATGAGAGACAGATGGAGAGAGAGGAGGTGGGCAGTGGTGTGTCCAGAGCCCCCCCCGAAACACGTTTGGACACCCCAGTGGCCCCCCCAGAAATTCTAAGATCTGATAGGTCGTCTTTGAATATATATTTTAAAAAATGTCTGCGCTACAGACAGCTATATCGGTCCGCTAATACGGGACTAGTAAAGGCCCAGTGCACTACCTTTGTGAGAAAAGTAATATTTCATAAAAAAAATAAAAAATGTTCAGGTGTTGCTGCAGCACCCTCAGCACCCTTTTCTCCCGAGGCTATGTGCACAGTGCACTGTTCGGATGCTGGACTTATTTTGGAGTGTACCAACATGCGCGGTAACCGACTAAACTTGAAAAGATTTATTAGATGAAAATATCATGACTGGTTATGTTCATGACACATTAAAAGTTTTTTTACAGTTAAATTACGTCTTTACTATAAAGCCCATATGTGCAAGTGCACACGTAGGAGGTACCGCAAATAAAATATGGACCCTCTAAAAGTCATGGTATAATTCACACTCTGCATGGCACTTTCAAGTGAATTTATTGCTGTATGCTAATACCCTTATATAAAATCCTGACCTTGAATGCAAACATTGTTACAATACTTTTGGAATTGATTTATGATTTATTTAAACAGGAAAATGTACCAAACCTGAGCTGAAGCATTTCATTCATTGAATCTTCATAATTATATTGTAAAAATCCACCTTGCATCAATTAAGGTTCAACATGTTACGCCCCCCTAAACTGGGTGTGTGCCCCACCTTGGCCACCCCATTCAACATGTTACGCCCCCCTAAACTGGGTGTGTGCCCCACCTTGGCCACCCCATTCAACATGTTACGCCCCCCTAAACTGGGTGTGTGCCCCACCTTAGCCACCCCATTCAACATGTTACGCCCCCCTAAACTGGGTATGTGCCCCACCTTGGCCACCCCCTTCAACATGTTACTGACAAGCCACTAGGTGTGGGGGGGAAAGGATAGGATGAGAGGAGAGGAGGAGAGGAGAGGAGAGGAGGAGAGGAGGAGAGGAGAAGAGAGGCATGGAGATGGTAGATATTCAGAGGCACTGAGAGGGGAGGAGAGAGAGGAGTGGAGTGGACACATATATAACAAGAAAAGATGGTTGATTTAAAGTGGAACAGAAGACTTTCACCTGCATATTAGAGCAGTTAATCACATACTTTATCACTTTATTTCACAATAATTGAGAATAAACATACAAATATTTGACATGATAGGACTTTTTTAGCCAGGGCTGCGTGTGAACAGCAGTGTCACAGATTGAGAGATGGAGATAGAGATGGAGAGAGAGATGGAGGTGGAGAGCAAGAGTGACACAGATAAAAAGACAGAAAGAGGAGAGAATATAATATAATAATATAATGAAAGAGATAGAGAGAGATGGAGAGCGAGAGAGGGATAGAGTGACAGAAGGTGAGAGTGATGGAAAGAGAGCGATGGAGAGAGAGGGCAATGGACATATAGAGTGAGAAGGTATATAAATAAATAAAGAGGAAGCCTTGCGTGACAAGGAATGATGTAACGAGCATCTCCAACGGAGCAGGAGGGGTTAGCCTCTCTCTCTCTCTCTCTCTCGCCGCTACTCAAATGTCACAGTTGTTGGGGCTCTCGTTGGCAAAAGCAAAACAAATGTTAAGTGAATTCAGAAAGGATCCACACAGGACAGTGGAAAGCAAAGGGGTTTTATTCTGAGATTTTAACCATATCCCATAGCTCAAACTCTTCATGGCAAATTATATACGCTTTTTAGAGATAACTGTAATACAGAGCTGATATGGCTATATTGGGATCTTCTGATTTCATACCTTGATGCAGGATGGTAATAAAGTATGTCTGTATGATAATGTTTACAACAAACATCTGTCTGTTTTAGACCATATGCTGTTTTACCACAAGCACACACCCCTGCACATGCACGCACACAGGTCTTTCCACACACATAACTGTAATTGTGACATGTGAACATCCGTAAGAGGATAGGATCATGACGAATGGCTTTGTTCATGTCGTATTTAGTACACATCTCAGACAAACACACTTCATGCCAATGTCAATGACAACACATACATCAGATCTGAAAACAAATATGCTCATGTTCTTCAAATATTTTCTACATCATTACAGTTATATTTATATTACCTGTGTCAAAACACTTGCACAAAATAACACACTCAACAATAACTACTGAGGTAAATTATAGGTTACAGTTGCTAGAGAAAGCAGCCTACAATATTCTGAAAGAGACTAATGAAGCTCCTGATATTAATAGAGGTGGCTCAGTAGAGAGGAATCTTCACTGAGACTTCTGCCTCAAAGAGTGAGAGGAAGAGAGCGGGAAAGAGGGAGATAGGCTTTCATCTGAGCACTTCATGTATTCCTCCTCAGACTGCAAACGCTATGATTAGAGAGAGAAAGAGAAAGAGAGAGAGAGGGAGAGTGAAAGAGAGAGAGAGAGAGAAGAGGGAGAGAGTGAAAGAGAGAGAGAGAGAGAAGAGGGAGAGAGTGAAAGATAGAGAGAGAAGAGGGAGGGAGAACAGGGAGAGAGTGAAAGAGAGAGAGAGAAGAGGGAGAGAGAAGAGGGAGAGAGAAGAGGGGGAGAGTGAAAGAGAGAGAGAGAAGAGGGAGAGATTGAAAGAGAGAGAGAGAGAAGAGGGAGAGAGTGAAAGAGAGAGAGAGAAGAGGGAGAGAGAAGAGGGAGAGAGAAAGAGAGAGAGAGAAGAGGGAGAGAGAAGAGGGAGAGAGAAGAGGGAGAGAGTGAAAGAGAGAGAGAGAAGAGGGAGAGATTGAAAGAGAGAGAGAGAGAAGAGGGAGAGAGTGAAAGAGAGAGAGAGAAGAGGGAGAGAGAAGAGGGAGAGAGTGAAAGAGAGAGAGAGAAGAGGGAGAGAGAATAGGGAGAGAGAAGAGGGAGAGAGTGAAAGAGAGAG
This sequence comes from Salvelinus alpinus, assembly GCF_045679555.1. Taxonomy (NCBI): domain Eukaryota; kingdom Metazoa; phylum Chordata; class Actinopteri; order Salmoniformes; family Salmonidae; genus Salvelinus; species Salvelinus alpinus. The sequence continues at coordinate 24,676,786 of NC_092105.1, read as the reverse complement.
AGAGAAGAGGGAGAGAGTGAAAGAGAGAGAGAGAAGAGGGAGAGAGTGAAAGAGAGAAAGAGAAGAGGGAGAGAGTGAAAGGTAGTGAGTTTTTCTTATTTTTCTTCTATTTTTGTTCTGTTTTTATTCCAGCGTCACTAGGTGCACGGTCAGCCTGGTATCTACTGATAAGCTTCAGTCTGCAAAAAATCACAAGACATGACGCATAAGTCAATACATTACGTTCAATGTGAAAAATTTGCTGATAAAGCTGCAATGGGTAAATTGGTGAAAGACTCAAACAGAAAGACAGATAGGGAGACAGAGAGGCAGGCAGACAAACAGGCAGAGAGGCAGGCTGCCAAAATGTTTGGCACCCTTAATAAAGATGAGCAAAAAAGTAAAAAAAGTTTTTAAAAATTCTCAGAGAAAGAAATCGTAATTGTTTTTTTTTAAGGAGTATATTTCACCTTTATTTAACTAGGCAAGTCAGTTAAGAACAAATTGACCTGACCTGTCCACCGGACGTGCTACCTGTCCCAGACCTGCTGTTTTCAACTCTCTAGAACATTTGAACATCTTGGCCATGTTCTGTTATAAATCCCACCCGGCACAGCCAGAAGAGGACTGGCCACCCCTCATAGCCTGGTTCCTCTCTAGGTTTCTTCCTAGGTTTTGGCCTTTCTAGGGAGTTTTTCCTAGCCGCTGTGCTTCTACACCTGCATTGCTTGCTGTTTGGGGTTTTAGGCTGGGTTTCTGTACAGCACTTCGAGATATTCGAGACACTTCGAGACAGCTGATGTACGAAGGGCTATATAAAATAAACTTGATTTGATTTGAAATTCTTATTTTCAGTGACAGCCTAGGAACAGTGGGTTAACTGCCTTGTTCAGGGGCAGAACGACAGAGTTTTACCTTGTCAGCATGGGGATTTGAACTTGCAACCTTTCAGTTACTAGCCCAACACTCTAACCACTAGGCTACCCTGCCACCCCATGCCCCCAATATGCTTTGTGCAACCTCCCCTTGCAAGGATAATGTCACTGAGCCTTTTTCTATAATGTTTTATGAGATTGGAGCACACATTGAGAAGGATCTTATTTGTATATAGGGTGCCAATGTAAAGGGCTGGTTTCACTTCCCTTTTCTAGATGGTAATACAATGTATACAATCACATTGCATATCATTTCATTTGATAAACATCAGTGAAAGCTTCTAGAAAATCTTTTAAGTGTTTGAATGTCATATATTTGAAACGGCTAAAACCTCAGCAATTCAGAAAGCTTTTTTAGCATATTTTTATCACTATTCTGGCAATATTTAGCAAAATACATATAACTGACATACTTGGGCCATAATTTTTGTGTTGTCCTCATTATAACAGACATTTGATTTAGGTATCATTTAGGGTAATATAGTACAAACCTGTGGTTTGAATTGAAGAGGGCAGTCCATAAGCACAGACGAAGGATATAAACGATCTGTAAAGATTCTGTATGTTGAAATCCCATAGACATGCTTTAGGTCCAGCAAAGAAGTACAGGTAACCCATTCCAATATTCTTATAATGAGTGCACCAAACTTTACATCAAGCTAGTAAAAGTCAAAACAATGATGCCTAGCTATTGCTGATTTAACCAAATTGTAAACAATTTCCAATATGGCTGCCAACCAGCTCCATTGGTTTTAATTGAATTAGTCTGACATTGCCAGAGCTCTTTCAATAATAGGTGGAATATGCTTTAGTTATAATTCAACATGATTATAGTAATCCAGATAACACAACCAATTAGCCAGGTTTGCAAAACGATATAATCTTTGCAAAATATCCCTAAGTCCCGCTCTTCTTAGTTACTGTTAATAGCTCAGTCAAGCATGAGCCATAACCATAGATTCTACTGCGATTACACTGAGAGAATTGCCACAAGAAATTATAGATGATCTAATAGCACCAAGAAGTCGACCGCAGGGTCTACAGTAGAGGGATATAGTCACAATGTGAAAATTACAACATTAATGATTGCTACTATAAGTTTATTTTGTAGGCCTATCTGTGAATTTGGTAAGACAATATGTTTTTTTTCTACCATACACGTAAACAGGTCCTCGGGCTACTGCTCTCATCTGGCTGGATTGATACACACATTAGATCTGTGGTGCACCAAAAATGTCAAGGACCCTGCCGACCAAGGTGTCTTCAACCAGACTGCCACAACAGTGACATAAACCGAGAGGGAGCAAAATAGACGTTGTGGTGGCAAAGTACAAATTAAATCAGAAAAGGAAACCTGTCTACCATAGACAAATCGACAATAGGTAAACTAGGCTGTCTTACAGAGGTGTCGAAGGCATAGTAAACCTATAGACAGAAATAGTGGCTTTGGCATAGACATTTTGCCATTGATGTTGCATGATGAAAAAAATAATGGTGTGGCCAGCCAGTATTGTTTAAGGCCGGGCACCACACCGCACATTTTTTTTCCATTAATAATATCACAATCAACTTTTACCAGTTCAATGTAGACACAAATATAATACTTTTTTGTAGTAAACATTTTTGGGAAACATTGTATTAAAATGTGCAAATGAGGCAGTCTCAAATATTTTGGTGTCATTTTGTTAAGACACTCCAGGACCGGACTTGTCCAGAGCAAATTGTAGATAAATACTTTTTTCATCTTTCTATCTGTAAAATACTAAATATATGTACAGTTTGTAAAATGAATTTCTGGCAAATTTTACATTTTTTTTAATATCTAGATTAAGAAATTGACAACATAACGTATCTAAGGAAAACCACACAAAATGTATTGAATGCAGATGCTTCTGAAGCTGTGTAACGCTCGTCGGAAGGATGAGACCAAGGTGCAGTGTGGTACGTGTTCATGCTTCTTTATTAAAACCGAACACCAAACAAAACAACAAAAGAACAACGAACGTCACGTCTTGAAGGCTACACAGAGCTAACAAAAAAACAACATCCCACAACCTAAGGTGGCAAAACATGCTGCCTAAGTATGATGCCCAATCAAAGATAACAATAGACAGCTGTCCCTAATTGAGAACCATACCAGGCCAAAACATAGAAACACAAATCATAGAAATAAAGAACATAGAATGCCCACCCAAATCACACCCTGACCAAACCAAATAGAGTCATAAAAAAGGCTCTCTAAGGTCAGGGCGTGACAAGCTGAGAAAAATTTGTTGGCGTGTGGGAAGAATCTGACTTTCAGGAAATGGAAGTTTAAGAAAAGTACACTGCATTTAGACTACCAAACACTAAATACCTATTTATACACAATCACCATCTCTTCAAGTAAGTTACTGAATATAGTCCAGTTTGTAACACACTCTATGAAATGGGCTTTGAAATTATGTGTAATTTTATGTAGTGAGCTTTGAAATGATTGATGTAAATCCATTTTAAATTGGTAAAATTCATAAAAATGTAGATGACGGTAGTATGATAAATTAAAGAACTCAATTCAATTCTGAAGTAGTGTTGTTATTTTACACTGGTTGAATATGTTGTGGGGTAATGAGTTGTAAAGTATGCTAACAGTTGGAAGATCAATATGAAACATGAAAGCCAGATCTTTCATGTCAAAGTTGTTTCGCAGTTTCATAAGAACCAGTAAAAAGTGCAGAAGCTGGGGCATGCTTTTGATATGCTTAGTCAGACTCCTGAATCTCAGTGGGATTTCTGTTTGTGGGACTGTAGCACTGCTGGGGACTCTTAAGAAAGCACAGAGTTCATTAAACTGGTCATATTTAAACCCTGAGGAGAGCTTTAAGCTTCAGAAGACACGTCTAATCCACAGCAGGAACTTCCATGGATGTTGTCTTCTGTACTGAAATCTGGCCCGGTGCAGGAACTTCATACATGGGCTCCGACATTCAGTTTGGAACGGGGCACTGGAGGAAAAACTCCATATATGGGCCCACACACCCATATTGAAATGCGACCTATTAGCAACGTACTCCATATATGGATATAGAACCGTGACCATTCTCACCTGCATCCAATCTTCACTAGCCAGAAGCGCGCCTCATTTACCTGAATCCCCTTGCTCAGTCAACCACCCTCACAGTATTCAATTTTCACTCCCTGTACATGTTGTCTGCCGAATCAGCGAATTGAGCTATAGAAAGGGGTCAGGGTTTTACGCAGGTGGTTTCAGGTTGGGTGAAAAATAAGTTGGTTACTGTTAAATTGATGAAGGTAACCCGAAGTGGACTTGTGATGATTTTTTAAAATGTTTCTTCCGCCCAGAGGAAGCGGGCGCTCTGTGCCACGCAACTGGGGTCAATACCTCTTTCTTGCTTTGCTCTCAGGAACAGGGCGCCATTGAAAGGAGGGATTACTGAGGTAGTGGTAAGGGTGGAGGTGGATCGACTGAGTGGACAGAGTCTTGACAAAGTAATGTTAGGACATATCAGTTATCCCGCAAGAGCTTTTGTGCTAAAGCAATTATGTTTTTTTCGGTGCCAAGCTTATGGGCATGTTACAGCGGTATGTAGGAGGAAGATTTCTAGGTGTGTGGAGGAGGGCATGGGACAAAGGAATGTGTAGTATTGGTGAAAGAAGCAGTATATGTTAACTGTAGGGGTGCCCATGTTGCTGGGGATAAGACGTGTCCGGTGCGAGAAGCAGGTTGAGGTTGCCAAGGTCAGAGTTGTACAGTAGGTGTTGCATGCTGACGCAGTGAAAAGTAGAGGAAGATAGAGGGTAGAGGAAGTAGAGGGTTCCTAAGAGGCTCCCAGTGAGTAGTAGATCTTTGCCAGAACAGAGTGATAGGCCTACGAATGAAATGTGTTTCAGTAAGGTTGGCTTTTTAGCATTCATTCCCATGATTATCAACTGTACTGCAGAAATGGAAAGTAAATCACAGAAAATAGTTGTTGTGGTGGCAGCTGCAGAGAAGTACTTGGGTTTTACGAGATTTTACTGCAGAAGAGTTACAAGGTGTGTTGAATAGTAATGTCCCATCCTTCCAGAACGTCGGGTCAAAGTAGTGGAATTATGTTATTTTAGTGTTTTTTTCATGGGCGTAGTGTTTTTTGGCAGGGTAATTTTCTCCTTCTTACCCCTTTTCCCCTTTTTGTATTACAAAGTGTAATGGATTTACAGTCCAGTTGGTGGCGGTAATGCACCTTTTTGGTTGTCAACCGCCATTTAAAAATCACAAAAGAAGAAGAATAACTCCTTGTGCTGTGCATCTGCCTATAGGTTTTCACACACTTAACGTGCGTAGATCTACGCGTATGTGTGCCCTGGTTGGAGTCAGATTTTTTTGAGTAACGTGCACCTTTTGATAACATGATACCTCACTGATCCAGACACCCAAATAGCAACATTCACAAGCGAGCGACAGAGGTTTTCTTGTTGTGTTCTCATTTGTGAAAGCAAAAGAAGAGTCTTGCTTGTCTTGTCTTCCCTTGCTAGAAAGTTGGCTAAACACTGCAAGCTAGCTAGCCTTTTAGCTTCCCACATCGCCATGTGAAATAGTCAGATTTATAATTAAATAATGCGCCCTGGCAAATATTTGTGTACTTGCCGGTGTAACCTACAACATTATCCCAATTTCAAATTAAATCAATTACAGTATATTTGTCACATGATTCGTAAACAACAGTTGTTCCTTTTCCAACAATGATGAGTTCAAGATAAAATAAAAAAATATTATGACACGAGGAATAAATACACAGTGAAAAACAATAACAAGCAAAAATAACATGGCTATATGCAGGGAGTACCAGGTAATAACATGGCTATATGCAGGGAGTACCAGGTAATACCATGGCTATATGCAGGGAGTACCAGGTAATAACATGGCTATATGCAGGGAGTACCAGGTAATAACATGGCTATATACAGGGAGTACCAGGTAATAACATGGCTATATGCAGGGAGTACCAGGTAATAACATGGCTATATGCCGGGTGTACCAGGTAATAACATGGCTATATGCAGGGAGAACCAGGTAATAACATGGCTATATGCAGGGAGTACCAGGTAATAACATGACTATATGCAGGGAGAACCAGGTAATAACATGGCTATATGCAGGGAGTACCAGGTAATAACATGACTATATGCCGGGAGAACCAGGTAATAACATGGCTATATGCAGGGAGTACCAGTACCAAGTTGATGTACAGGATACGAGGTAGCTACAGTTGAAGTCGGAAGTATACATACACTTAGGTTGGAGTCAATAAAACTAGTATTTCAACCACTCCACAAATTTCTTGTTAACAAACTATAGTTTTGGCAAGTCGGTTAGGACATCTACTTTGTGCATGACACAAGTAATTTTTCCAACAATTGTTTACAGACAGATTATTTCACTTATAATTCACTGTATCACAATCCAGTGGGTCAGAAGTTTACATACACTAAGTTGACTGTGCCTTTAAACAGCTTGGAAAATTCCAGAAAATGATGTCATGACATTAGAAGCTTCTGATAGGCTAATTGACATCATTGAGTCATTCGGAGGTGTACCTGTGGATGTATTTCAAGGCCTACCTTCAAACTCAGTGCCTCTTTGCTTGACATCATTGGAAAATCAAAAGAAATCAGCAAAGACCTCAGAATTTTTTTTTAGACCTCCACAAGTCTGGTTCATCCTTGGGATCAATTTCCAAACGCCTGAAGGTACCACGTTCATCTGTACAAACCATAGTATGCTAGTATAAACACCATGGGACCACACAGCCGTCATACTGCTCAGGAAGGAGATGTGTTCTGTCTCCTAGAGATGAACGTACTTTGGTGCGAAAAGTGCAAATCAATCCCAGAACAACAGCAAAGGACCTTGTGAAGATGCTTGAGGAAACAGGTACAAAAGTATCTACATCCACAGTAAAACCGCCATAAAAAAGCCAGACTACGGTTTGCAACTGCACATGGGGACAAAGATTGTACTTTTTGGAGAACTGTCCTTTGGTCTGATGAAACAAAAATAGAACTGTTTGGCCATAATGACCATTGTTATATTTGGAGGAAAAAGGGTGAGGCTTGCAAGCCGAAGAACACCACCCCAACCGTGAAGCACGGGGTGGCAGCATCATGTTGTGGGGGTGCTTGCTGCAGGAGGGACTGGTGCACTTCACAAAATAGATGGCATCATGAGGTGGAAAATTATGTGGACATATTGAAGCAACATCTCAAGACATCAGTTAGGAAGTTAAAGCTTGGTCGCCAAATGCGTCTTCCAAATGGACAATGACCCCAAGCATACTTCCAAAGTTGTGGCAAAATGGTTAAGGACAACAAAGTCAAGGTATTGGAGTGGCCATCACGAAGCTCTGACCTCAATCCTATAGAAAATTTGTGGGCAGAACTGAAAAAGCATGTGAGAGCAAGGAGGCCTACAAACCTGACTCAGTATCACCAGCTCTGTCAGGAGGAATGGGTCAAAATTCACCCAAATTATTGTGGGAAGCTTGAGGAAGGCTACCCAAAATGTTTGACCCAAGTTAAACAATTTAAAGGCAATGCTACCAAATACTAATTGAGTGTATGTAAACTTCTGATCCACTGGGAATGTGATGAAAGAAATAAAAGCTGAAATAAATCATTCTCTCTACTATTATTCTGATATTTCACATTTTTAAAATAAAGTGGTGATCCTAACTGACCCAAGAAAGGGAATTTTTACTAGGATTAAATGTCAGGAATTGTGAAAAACTCAGTTGAATTTATTTGGCTAAGGTGTATGTAAACTTCCGACTTCAACTGTACATATAGGTAGGGGTAAATTGACTAGGCAACAGGATAGATAATGTACTGAGCTGTAGCAGCAGCTTATGTGGAGCAGTAGCAGCAGCGTATGTGGTGTGGAGGTGAGTGTGTGTGAGTGTGTGGCGTCATTATGCATGTGTGCACATGTTTTGTGTGTGGGCGTATGTAGTGTGTGTGAGTTGTTGGGGTGTCGGTGAAAGTATGTGAGAGTGCGGGGTAGAGCCCAGTGTTTGTGCATTAAGTTAATATAGGTATTCTGGGTAGCCATTTGAAAAGCTATTTAGCAGTCTTATTTCGCAGTCTTATGGCTTGGGGGTAGAAGATGTTCAGGGTCCTCTTGGTTCCAGATTTGGTGCACTCTTACCACTTGCTGTGCGGTAGCAGAGAGAACAGTCTATGGCATTGGGTGGCTGGAGTCTTTGACAAAAAATGCCTTCCTCTGACACCGCCAGGTATAGAGGTCCTGGATGGCAGGGAGCTAGGCCCGATTGATGTATTCGCCTTGGGTCGGGTGCCTTGCAGTTGCCGTACCAAGTGATGCAGCCAGTCAAGATGCTCTGAAGATCTGAGGGCTCATGCCGAATCTTTTCAGCCTCCTGAGGGGTAAGAGGTGCTGTCTTGCCCTATTCACAACTGTGTGGGCTTGTATGGACCATGTTAATTCCTTAGTGATGTGGACACTGGGAAAACTGAAGTTCTCGACACACTCCACTACAGCCCCATTGATGTGGATGGGGGCGTGCTCGCCCTTCTGTTTCCTGTCGTCCACGATCAGCTTCTTTGTTTTACTGATGTTGAGGGAGAGGTTGTTGTCCTGGCACCACACTTCTAGGTCACTGAACACCTCCCTATAGGCTGCCTCATCGTTGGTGATCAATCCTACCACCGATGTGTCATCAGCAAACTTGATGATGGTGTTGGAGTTGTGCATGGCCACGCAGTCATGGGTGAACAGGGAGTACAGGAGGTGACAAAGCACACACCCCTGTGGGGCCCCTGTGTTGATGGTCAGTGTAGCAGATGTGTTATTGCCTACCCTCACCACCTGGGAGCGGTCAGTCAGGAAGTCTAGGATCTAGTTGCAGAGGGAGGTGTTCAGTCCCAGGGTCCTGAGTTTGGTGATGAGCTTGAAGGGGACTATGGTGTTGAATGCTGAGCTGTAGTCCATGAACAGCATTCTTACATAGGCATTCCTTTTGTCAAGGTGGGTGAGGGCAGTGTGGAGTGAAATAGAGATTGCATAATCTGTTGATCTGTTTTGGCGATATGTGAATTGTAGTGGGTCCAGGGTATCTGGGATGGTGATGTTGATATGAGCAATGACCAGTTTTTAAAGCATTTCATGGCTATAGATGTGAGTGCTACGGGGCACTAGTCATTTATGCAGGTTACTGTGGCATTCTTGGGCACGGGGACTATGGTGGTCTGCTTGAAAAGAGCTGCACTACCTGAGCCACTTGTGTGGGTTGTAGACTCCGTGTCATGCTACCACTAGAGTGAAAGCACCGCCAGCATTCAAAAGTGACCAAAACATCAGCCAGGAAGCATAGGAACTGAGAAGTGGTCTGTGGTCACCACCTGCAGAACCACTTCTTTATTGGGGGTGTCTTGCTAATTGCCTATAATTTCCACCTTTTGTCTATTCCATTTGCACAACAGCATGTGAAATTTATTGTCAATCAGTGTTGCTTCCTAAGTGGACAGTTTGATTTCACAGAAGTGTGATTGACTTGGAGTTACATTGTGTTGTTTAAGTGTTCCCTTTATTTTTTTGAGCAGTGTATATCAATTTCATCAGGCGCTTGTGGGGAAACATTTTAGACCATGAAACCTTTGTCTCCCCAAAGTGGACAAATGTCTCCGCTGGCCCATGGACTATTGACGGATCATTATAGAGTAACCTACTCAAAACCAAACCTATTCAGTGTTGGAGTCTGAAACATATGAAATCTGGCCGCTGTGCTAATGCTAATGTCACAGAATCATTATCTTCAGCTTTGAATGTCAGTTTCCCATAAATGCATGGAGAGGTCGCCTCTAAGTAGCATACACAGAGGTCATGTTTGCTTAAATAAGGAACAGGGCTCTCTTTGACACACACACACACACACTCTTTCTATCTCTACCTCAATCTTACATTTTTCTCTCTAAAATACACTTTCTCTCAAACTCTCTCACCCTTTCTGTCTATTTATTCTGTCATTATCTTTCCCTCTACCCCCTTCCCCTCTCTCCTCTCTGTTGTCATCTGTCTCTTCCCACAGACTGCCCCCGCTGTGTTCCATCAACCCTATGTCCCCTCAACCCAATGTTCCCTCAACCCTATGTTCCCTAAACCCTATGTCCCCTCAACCCTATGTTCCCTTAGCCATATGTTCCCTCAGCCCAATGTTCCCTCAGTTCTATCTTCTAAACCAGTGTTTAGCAACCCAAATGAGAGGAAGAGTCATTTTACAAATTCTCTCAATATCTAGTACTTTTGGAGAAACACGGAATGTACCCTGTTTAGGAGTTAGTGAAATGGAAAAGAGGGAAATTAAAGACAACGACTTAATGTTATGTGATAACAGGGAACATAGGGCTGAGGGAACATAACACTGAGGAAACATAGGGCTGAGGGAACATGGGGCTGTGGGAACATAGAACTGAGGGAACATAGAACTGAAGGAACATATGGCTGAAGAAACGTAGGTCTGTGGAAACATAGGGCTGAGGGAACATGGGGCTGTGGGACCATAGAACTGAGGGAACATAGGGCTGAGGGAACATGGGGCTGTGGGAACATAGAACTGAGGGAACATAGGGCTGTGGGAACATAGAACTGAGGGAACATGGGGCTGTGGGAACATAGAACTGAGGGAACATAGAGCTGTGGGACCATAGAACTGAGAGAACATAGGGCTGTGGGAACATAGAACTGAGGGAACATGGGGCTGTGGGAACATAGAACTGAGGGAACATAGGGCTGTGGGACCATAGAACTGAGGGAACATAGGGCTGTGGGACCATAGAACTGAGGGAACATAGGGCTGTGGGACCATAGAACTGAGGGAACATAGGGCTGTGGGACCATAGAACTGAGGGAACATAGAGCTGTTGGACCATAGGGCTGTGGGACCATAGAACTGAGGGAACATAGGGCTGTGGGACCATAGAACTGAGGGAACATAGAGCTGTGGGACCATAGGGCTGTGGGACCATAGAACTGAGGGAACATAGGGCTGTTGGACCATAGGGCTGTGGGACCATAGGGCTGTGTAAACGGAGGGAACAAGGGGTTGAGGGATCATAGGGCCCAGCCTCTACCCTGCCTTCCAAAGTCCAAAATGTATGTAGCAACTGCAGATTTCCCCTTCAACAACTTGTCATGATATCACTCAAATCAAATCAAATTATATTGGTCACATACATGTGGTTAGCAGATGTTATCGCGAGTGTAGCGAAATGCTTGTGCTTCTAGTTCCGACAGTGCAGTAATATCTAACAATTCCACAACAAAAACCTAATACACACAAATCTAAGTATAGGAATGGAATACGAAGGTATAAATATATGGGTCATCAATGCTTGGCATTCAGTCCAAAGAATTCAATCTTGGTGTCATCAGATCAGAGAATCTTGTTTCTCATGGTCTGAGAGATCTTTAGGTACCTTTTGGCAAATTCCAAGCAGACTGTAATGTTCTTTTTTCTGGTCAGAGTGACCATCGGGTTCTATTGAAGTGAGTAAACCCATCGATCTTCGTGGTCTTGTGGTCTTAGTCAAGGTCTGGGTCCTTAGAGTTATTTTATTAGACTTCATCTTCACTGCTCTGGTCTTGACTTGACCTCTGGTACACATCACCATTTTCATACAACCTTACAACTCACTTCGAAATCAATATTCACCCTGTTGGTTTTAAATCCATGAAAATTATTTTGTTTTTCCTCCCACGTCAGGAACCATGTTCGCGTCTACAGACTGTTTGCGGAAACCACCCTGCCTCTCCTCCTGTCCTACTGTCCTGGAATGGATTTCATCTTCAGAATATACCACCTCAAGTCAGTAGACCCTACAGATTCAGTATATCAGCTTGGAACAAAGGTCACCCCTGTTTTAAAAGATGAGTGGTAAAATTTATGTATATTACAAAGGGCAGAGACTACTGTGGTCTCACAAGATCAGTTGGGGTTCACTAGCTAGCTAAAGTGTAATGGGGTTTACTGCCCAACCAAGAGAGAAAATGCCAAATGACATTTAGGGGCCCTGTAAGCATATTAGCTCCCTGTTTTACGCTCAACTGAATCTATTTTTTCTTTCCCTTCTCTCTTTCCACTTGTCTTACCTTCTCTTTTTACTCAAATATTTTTCTTCTCTATTTAAATCTCTTATTTCTTAGGCCTTGCTGGTGGTTCTGTGCCTTACCCTACTCTCTGCTCATTGTCCTCTATGATGAAATACATCCTGCGACAAAATACAGGAGGTAAGTGCTCAGGGACTATGGAAAACAAGCTGTTAAGCTAACGCTGACAATTTTACAACGATGTAAATGATTGTGTAATAACATGACAATGACATGTAGGATTGGGAGTGCGGAATTATATAACTTGCACTGTGGCAAGATGAAATCAAACAAACAAAAAATTATTATCTCTGAATTGCCTCTTCTTTAAGGTTGAGTGGACAAGGAGTATGAAGGTACTGTAAATTTATGTAATAGTTGTACAAGCATGTAAAGTATGATTTGCATGTGTAAAATATGAGTTGAGCCTGTATAATCACTTTTGTAGTTGCAAAAAATATTTGCAAACATGCAACCTCTTTTGATAATAAATGCAACAACACTAGCAAGCAGGTAATGTGATGTGTGAATAAATACAACACTTGCAAACATGTACAGCACCTGTCAAAAGTTTAGACACACCTACTCATTGCAGGGTTTTTCTTTATTTTTTACTATTTTCTACATTGTAGAATAATAGTGAATACATCAAAACTATGAAATAACACACATGGAATCATGTAGTAACCAAAAAAGTGTTAAACAAATCAAAATATATTTTATATTTGAGATTCTTCAACGTAGCCACCCTTTGCCTTGATGACAGCTTTGCAGCTGTGGACCTCTGGCTTGATGTCACCGTGCATGCTACCTTGTCGTCCTGGACCCCTGCTAACAGGCACTTTGTGACTGTTGATCAGCGCTGTCCTGATTAATGTGAGACAATAGTCATGCATTTGTAACAAGAGCAGTGAGCATTGTGTTGGACTTGTACATTAGTATTTTGCAAATGTAAATGTTTAGCTGATCTGGAGTGGACTACATTTCAATTTAAATGATTCTCTAGGATGACTAACATCCATCATTATCCATGACTACCATCCACATGCAATCCACCACTACTATTCTAATAAATACTCCTCAATCTATTGTACATGGAACAGCAATGTTTTCTATGTATTTATGATTCATATATTCCCTTTTGTCAATAACAGATTCTACACATCATGGCAACATGCTTGACATGTCTAGACTTTTAGGGTGATGAGGTTGCCCATGAAATATTGACTGTCCCACCTCTCCCCAACCATTTTCTCTCCCTCCCTCTCAGGATCTTGTTTGGAGACTTCCTGGTTAACCTGATCCTGTGGGTGGAGGGCTTTTTGGCAGTCATCCCCTTCGCTGCGCTGGTGGCCATCTTGGCTTTGAGGTTTGCCATCTTCATGCCCTTTACCTTTGTGGGCGCCTAGCCTACTTCGGCTTCAAGAGACCTGTGAGCTTCACCTATCAATCACACTATCTGTATGAATAACTCTTTCAGGTCATCTCACATCATGTGCATTTCCCCCTGTGTTTGCAACCTCTTTCACACTGGCATAACAATCAGAGAAAACATGGCACACTAACAAGGGTCTAACAATGTCTTGATGAGTTTCTATGCTACTTCCTGTGCTCCAGGCAATTGAGCAGCCAGTGCGAACCAAGAAGATCACTCGGCAGATCCATGAACATTCCTTTTTCACCAAGCCCGTGCCCGGAAGCATCATGGATGGGCATCCATTCCTTCGGCTGTATCTTCATCCAGCTCTTCTTCATCCTCAACAGCATCTGGTTTGGGTTCCTGTTCCTGGTATTCAAAATGTTTCTCCTCACCTGCTCCAAGTCCATCATCCTGCTGTGCTACTTCCACTAGTGTGCAGAGGTGGGTGGGGCCATACATACATGGAACTGGTAATGGCATACTGTGCTCTCTCTCTTTGCAGGTAAATGCTCTCACCTTTCCGGGATCCATCTGCACATTACCAGCAGCGATGATGTATCCAAGGAAGGAGATGGTGGAGCGATGGAATTCGCATTTTTCTGCTTTAACAAAAAGCTGGTTCTGCAGGAGATGCTGGAGGACTTGTCGGACGTGGAGAACGTGTTCTTGAGCTAAGCGGTAAAAGACGAGGATGTTGTTGAGGTAGACGTATGCGAACTGGTTCAACATTTCACGGAGAACATCGTTAACCAGGACCTGGAACACAGCAGGAGCGTTGGTCAGACCGAATGGCATCACCAGGTATTCGTTGTGTCCGCTAGCCGTGTTGAAGGCTGTATTCCACTCGTCACCTTCCCGTATCCGCACCAGATGGTATGCGTTCCGCAGGTCCAACTATTTTTAAATTGTATATAAAAAACAATGACCCCTTTTTCTCCCCAATTTCGTGGTATCCAATTGGTAGTTACAGTCTTGTCTCAATGCTGTAACTCCCATACGGACTCGGGACAGACGAAGGTCGAGAGCCGTGCATCCTCCGAGACACAACCCAACCAAGCCGCTTCTTGACACAATGCCCACTTAACCGGAAGCCAGCCGCACCAATGTGTCGGAGGAAACACCGTACACCTGGCGACCATGTCAGCGTGCACGAGTCGCTAGTGCGCGATGGGACAAGGATATCCCTGCCGGCCAAACCCTCCCCTAACCCGGACAACACTGGGCCAATTGTGCGCCGCCCCATGGGTCTCCCAGTCACAGCTGGCTACGACAGACCCTGGACTCGAACCCAGAATCTCTAGTGGCACAACTAGCACTCCGATGCAGTGCCTTAGACTACTGCGCCACTCGGGAGGCCGAGCAGGTCCAACTTAGAGAAAATGGTGGCCCCCTGGAGTGGCTCGAAAGCCGAGGCATTGAGTGGTAGAGGGTAGTGGTTCTTAACCCTGATGTCATTAAGGCCCCGGTAGTCGATGCATGGGCGCAAGGTTTTGGCCCTCTTCTCCACAAAGAAGAGCCCTGCGCTGGCAGGGGAGGCAGAAGGACAATGCAGAACGGGCTCCAGCCCATGATAGTACCAGCAGTCCAGTCTCTGAGGGGATTGTGTGGCTGGAGCCATTAAAACCCTAATACCACGGGTACCTGAGGAGACTTGATGAGCATGAACTGCATAGACTCCCTGTCACTCCCAGGTTGATAGGAGTAGTATTGTGGGTGACTGCCTATAGAGTGCCCATCCAGCGCTCTAACGTCCATGGAAATGGAGAGGAGCTGAGTGGGGATGCCCAACTTTGACACCAGGGTAGTGTCCATGAAACTCTCATCGGCCCCATAGTCAATGAGTACCCAGAGATTTTGACTGGCCGCCCCACTGCAGGATGGCATGGAGAGAGGTATGAGTAAGGGGAGAAAGAAATTATCTGTATGGTATCTCTTAGGAACGTAGAAGCCGGGGACTTCTGGGATTCCTCGGATGCAAGGTGGGATCCTTGGGCGAGCAGGTGGGCCCGGAATCAGACCTCCTCTCCCTCCTACATTCCTGTATCCGCCCATCGATCCGGATGGTCAAGGGCTGCGAGCTGCGCGCTCGTCTTTAACTTCCTCCAATAATCCGTGAAGGAACATGTCAAACAGGGGTTCCGGGTTCCAGGCATCTCTCGGCAGCCAACGTGCGGAAATCAACCGCATAGTCTGCCACACTGCGGGAGTCTTGATGAAGCTGGAGTAACTTCCGGGCAGCCTCTCTTCCGGACAACAGAGAATTGAAAACCTTTTCACCTCAGCCTTGAACTCCTCCAGAATGAAGCACATGGCAGATTGTTGTTCCCACACCGCTGTAGCCCAGGCGAGAGCCCTCCTGGACATCAGCGTTATAAGGTACGCTATCTTCGAACGGTGTGAGGGAAAGGACGAGGGCTGCAGCTCGAAGATGAGGGAACACTGTGAGAGAAACCCCTGACAGGTTCCTGACTCTCCAGCGAAGCGTTCCAGAGGAGGTAAGCAGGGTTCTTGGGAAGTTGTGGTGGGCTTGAGACGCGCTACTGTCAGCGGGGTTACTGAGGGCCTGGGAGGTTACTGTCATGACAGGCTGCCTAACAGACCATCTTCAGAATTGAACCAGCAATGTATTTAAGGCACGGTCATGGCATTCCGTCAAGGTCTGGAATCCTTCCATAAGACCTCAAAGTAACTCGGGTGTTAGCAGGACTGATGTTAACAGACAGTAACTATGATGATGCAATCACTCTGCTTAAGAGCAGATTTGGAAGGAAAGATCTTGTGATTAGTGCTCATATGTCAAAGCTGCTGAATCTCACTCCTGTGAAGAAATCCTCTGATCTAAATGCATTGAGGCAGCTATATGATGAATGTGAAATTCAGATTAGGAGCTTGGAATCACTGGGTGTAGTGTCAGAAACCTATGGAAGCCTACTATGCCCAATCTTACTGCAGATGATTCCAGAGGACATAGCTCTTGACTATAGTCGTCAGAGGGGAGTAGATGATGAATGGAAAGTGTCTGAGATTATCAGTTTCCTACAGAAGGAGGTTCAGAGCAGGGAGAGAGCATTACAAATGACCAGATCATGCAACCAACAGAAAGAGAGCAAACCATGGAACAAGTCATGCTCCTCCAATGAAATGAAAACAAAAAGACCCAACATGCCATCTGCTGCTGCACTGCATACAGCCAGCCAGAAGGAACAAAACGGTCTATTCTGTGACAGTGCAGACCACCAATCAGAAAACTGCCCTGACCACAATATTGCTACACGCAAAGAGATACTAAAGAAAAGATGCTTTGTATGTTTAGGACAGAAACACATAGCAAAATTCTGTAAAGTCAAAGATGTGTCATGTGCAACATGTGGAAGCAGACATCACATTGCTGTGTGTACCGGTAAGAGGAGTGAGGTGCAACCCCCTACTGTTTCTGTAGATGCTGTTGTTTCCTCAGTTATTCCCCATTCAGTGAAGATGAAACCAGATGGACAGAACACTGTGTTGCTACAAACGGCAAAGGCATGGGTAGAAGGCCCATCGGGCAGGAAGATAGCTCGTTGCTTACTAGATGGAAGCAGTCAGAGGAGCTTCATACATGAAAACCTTGTGAAGGGCTTGAAGCTACCAGTAATCAGACAAGAGGCACTCATTCTTCACACTTTTGGCTCCTCGTCCCAACGCAACACAGTGAAAGTCATCTTGGAGAATGTCTGGGACAAACAGCAGAGAATAGAGATAGAGGCAATTGAAACCCCACAAGTGTGCACAGCTGTGATGAAGGTTCCTGGTGAACAGATTCGACATGAGCTCAATAGAAAGGGACTGCAGCTCGCAGACTTTCCAGGAGATGACAATGATCCTGAACTCTCTGTCCTGATAGGAGCAGACTACTACTGGCAGATAGTATCAGGCAGAGTGGAGTGACTGACGGAGACGCTGGTTGCTTTAGAGAGCACCTTTGGATGGTCGGTGCAGGGACCCGTGTTCATGTCAAGTGTCGCTGAGGCAACCTGCATGTTCATCCCACTTGATGAAGACACACTAGTCTCCAAACAACTGCATGCATTCTGGGAGCTTGAGTCGCTGGGTATTATAAGCGAGAAAACACAGAACCCAGAGGAAAACGAGGCTCTACAGAGGTTCGAGGAAACAACCACCTTCAAAGTTGGGCGATACCACGTGGAGTTGCCATGGAAACGAGAAATGCCAGAACTCCAAGACAACTATAGAATCGCCAAGAAACGGGTTGAAGGTCTGAAGAAAAGACTGAAGAAGGATGTGACGTTGTACGGCAGATACAATGAGGTAGTAGAGGACTACTTACAACAGGATATGGCAGAGGACGTGCCCAAGGACAACGCATCAAGCGCAGACAACGTAAAATACTACTTACCTCACCATGCAGTACTCCGAGAAGATAAGGTGACGACAAAACTGAGAGTGGTGTTTGATTCCTCGTCCCATGAAGATGACTGTCCATCCCTCCAATGACTGTCTACTCACAGGACCGAACCTGAATCCGAATCTGCTCAGCGTTCTGATAAAGTTCAGACTACATGAGATCGCATTCATGGCAGACATCAAGAAAGCTTTCCTGCAGATATCCCTAGCAGAGAGAGACAGAGACGCCGTGAGATTTCTATGGCTCACAGGCCCACCAAGGGGAGAAAATGAAGAGGAGCTGCGTGTGCTGAGGATGAAAAGAGTGGTATTTGGAGCTTCCCCAAGTCCATTCTTGCTGGCAGCTACAATCAGGAAGCACCTGAAACAATATGAAACAGAACAACCAGAAGTTGTAGAGATACTGAGAGAGTTACTCTATGTAGATGACTTCATTGCAAGTTCACACAATGTTGAAGAGGCTTACCTTGTGACAACAACTGCAAAGCGAATGCTGTCGATTGCAGGCATGGACCTCTGCAAGTGGATGACCAACTCTCCTGAATTGAAAACAAAATGGGAGGAGAGTACGACAACTGACCACCCGTTGACGCTAGAAACACAAGGATTAGTGCTGAAGGTTTTAGGTTAAGTATGGAGACCGGAAACAGATGACTTTGTGTTTGACCTCAGGCCGCTACTGAGCATTCTAAAGGAAAACACAAAGAGAAGTGTTCTGCAGTCGTCTGCACGTATCTTCGACCCTCTTGGTTTCCTGACCCCCTTCACCATCAGGATCAAGTGCATGTTCCAGGAAATGTGGGAGAGGGGACTCAGCTGGGACGAAGAATTACCACCTGATCTGACACGAGAATGGCAACAGTGGTGTTCAGAACTACCCCAGTTACACCAGCTCACCATACCAAGGTGGTACAGAACAGACATGCGGCCACAGAATTGCCACACCCTGAAACTACACGTGTTCTGTGATGCAAGTGAAAGGGCTTACAGTGCAGTAGCTTACTTGCAAGGTGAATCACAAGACAGGGAAACAACAAGACTAGTCGCATCCAAGTCCAGGGTAGCCCCACTCAAGAAAATGACGCTGCCACGCCTGGAGCTCATGGGAGCTGTGAGACTGCGAGACTAGCAAATAACCTGATGACCACACTGAAAATGGAAGAAAACCAGATCAAAATGTGCACAGACTCGATGATCGTGCAGCATTGGATTTGCAGCTCAGCTCAGAAATGGAAACAGTTTGTTGCGAACAGAGTGACGGAGATCCAGTCCTTGACCAATCCAGAGTCATGGTCACATATTGAAGAGAAAGCTAATCCAGCTGACCTCCCTACAAGAGGACAAACTGTTCGAAACTTGACACAGAGCGAGCTATGGTGGAATGGACCCAGTATTCTGACATCACACAATCAGTCCGAAGAGAATGATGATAACAACGTTCCAGAAGAGGTAAATACAGAACTCAAGCCCAGTTGCCAGGTTACTGTACAACTCGCAGAAAACAGCACAGACATCACTGAACCAAGGTGAACTGACTGCTGACGAACTGTTCGATGCAGAAAAGTACTGGATTAAGGTAATACAACAACAGAGTTTTGGACAGGAGATCAAACTACTGAAGGCAGGAAAAAGCCTAAACAATGACTGTAAAATCAGAGAACTGAAACCGTTCCTGGACGAACACGAACTACTCAGTGTAGGAGGAAGACTGCAACAGTCCAACTTCACATTCAGAGAGCAGCACCCATGGGTTCTGCCCAACAAGTACAGATACTCAGAAATGCTGATACAGCACCACCCTGAGAAGGGTGCTAGGCAGCTAGTCAAGAGCACAGTGGCAAGATGTATAGTGTGCAAGAGACTCAATGTATAGTGTGCAAGAGACAGCAGGTCACAGAGGTTGTAACTTTAATGGGTCACAGAGTTAATGTTTAAGTTAATTCATCAAGCTCTATCTAAAGATATTTGTAATTGTATTAGAATGTGTGTGTTGGCGATTGAGAGAACTACATACATATTTTGTACTGGTTAGTATTGAATTAGGCTTTTGACTGCAAGTTCCAGAATGCCTTGCGACAGGAAGTAGAGAGAACGCGCTAGTTAAGAGCAATTGACAGGTGATTATTCTGACTCCTTTCCGCTAGCAACTCATTATTCATTGTTCTGTAGAATCTAAAGTTTGTAAATGTAACTTGAACAAATATTATTACTAAAAGAAGCTTTCATATCAAACCCGACGTCCCGAGTCATTACTTTGAAGATAGTTATTCTATAGGGAGAACCTTCCAAAAGGACAACCATCCCTGCAGTACTCCATCAATCAGGCCTTTATGGTAGAGTGGCCAGATGAAAGCCACTCCTCAGTAAAAGGCACATGACAGCTCGCTTGGAGTTTTCAAAAAGGCACCTAAAGACTCAGACCATGAGAAACAAGATTCTTTGGTCTGATGAAACCAAGATTGAACTCTTTGACCTGAATGCCAACCGTCACGTCTGGAGGAAACCTGGGACCATCCCTACGGGGAAGCATGGTGGTGGCAGCATCATGCTGTGGGGATGTTTTTCAGCGGCAGGGACTGGGAGACTAGTCAGGATAGAGGTAAAGATTAACAGAGCAAAGTACAGAGAGATCCTTCATTAAAACCTGCTCCAGAGTGCTCACAACCTCAGACTGGGGTGTAGTTTCACCTTCCAACAGGACCCTAAGCACACAGCCAAGACAACGCAGGAGTGGCTTTGGGACAAGTCTCTGAATGTCCTTGAGTGGCCCAGCAAGAGCCCGGACTTGAACCAGATCAAAAATCTCTGGAGAGACCTGAAAATAGCTGTGCAGCAACGCTCCCCATCCAACCTGACAGAGCGCGAGAGAAGAATGAGAGAAGAATGGCAGAAACTCCCCAAATACAGGTGTGCCAAGCTTTTAGCGTCATACCCATACCCAAGAAGACTCAAGGCTGTAATCACTGCCAAAGGTGCTTCAACAAAGTACTGAGTAAAGGGTCTGAATACTTATGTAAATGTCATATCAGTTTTTTTTTTTTTTTTTTACAAATTAATACTAATGTCTAAAATCCTGTTTTTACTTTGTCATTATGGGGTATTGTGTGTAGATCGATGAGGGAAAAAACTATTTAATAAATTATATAACAAGGCTGTACAAAATGTGGAAAAAGTCAAAGGTTCTGAATACTTTCTGAAGGCACTGTATATTTGCATGATTTAGCTTATTAATTATTCATCATTAATTCATCACTAACAGTTGGTTCTTGAATGTGACTGACCAATACCTCACGAGGCTTCTTCTCTCCAAGCTGAGACCTTGAAACTGAGATATCTCTTTCCGTTCTCAAAACAATCTTCTGTACGTACTGCCAAATTGCAGATACTGATAGTGAGGATTCCTCCTAGCACGATCAATCAGTCACTTGCATGAAACCAGTCAAATTGGTTATTAGAAAAGCACAACATTACATTTTCCTTCACATTCCCTCGTCTTATCACTTCTGTGATAATTATAGTTACATTTTAAGGTAAGCATTAGACTATAGCATCTATCAAAAGGTTCTATACTTCTAATAAAGTAAAGGAAATCAACACATAAAACCAGACACTTCATCATTTCAAATCCTTCATTCTGGGTTTAGTATGGTAATACTATCATCATAATAAAGGTTATACTTCTGTTAACGGGAGTGAATGTATCAAAAATACACACACATACACAGCATGTTAATAACACAATTAGGCAAACTAAGCAAAAAACACACGCTGCAGCCCATTTGGCAATTTGGGATCCCCAACTTCCAAACAGGGATTCCAACCAAATTGCAGGCGTTCGTTGGTTGTGGGGAATTATTCTTAGCAACAGTGGCAATGCATTTGGCGAGATCAGTCATATTAGAATAGTGATATGGGCCAAAGTATGACATTCATCGCCAATGATTGCACGAGTGCCCCCTTGACCTGCCAAAAGATAGTCAAGAGCATCCCTGTTTTGCAGAGCCAATTTACCCAATTATTTTAGCATTAAACATTTTCTCTACGTGTCTAGAGATCTCCCAAATTTGGTCTAGGGCACATGCAACTCCATACCCAGGGAAAAACACACCAAAGAACTTGGAGGCAGGTGCTTGAGTGTGAGTGATATCAGCTAGAGAGCTCTATGCTCTCATAATTCCAGGAGGTTTGTAGTCTCTTAAACTTCTTGCGACTACAGGGGGTGCTGTTTTCTCATTAGCATAATTGCATTACAGATTAAACGGCTTCCTACTAAATTCTTGCTCGTACAATATGCATATTATTACTATTATTGGATAGAAAACAGTCTCCAGTTTCTATAGGCGTTGGAATTTTGTCTCTGAGTGGAACAGAACTAATTCTACATCAATTTCCCTGACATGGAGTCAGATTTCACACATTTTGGCCCCTGATCTGGAGTCAGTTTAAAGGCCACTGTTATTGCTATGAGGATACGGACACTGCTTACGTCTTCCCCTGGATGTCAGTACGTGATGACGATTTGAATGGAGTCGATTGCGCATTCAGGGGCTGCATAAAAGAGCAAATACCGGAAGCAGCATCCCTTTGCTGCCTGCGTCTTGCGCACGGAGGACGTCGGACTCGCCTCCTTCCAAGCGTTTGTTTAGCCAGTAATATTTCTCTGGTCATGTTTTTACTCGTTAGAGGTGTTAAAAACATCATAAGGTAGTTAATTTAAACCGTTTTATAGCAATTTATATCCGTTTAGTGCGATTTTGACCCATTTATTTCTGAGGCACTTTGAACAGCTGGGAACGTTTACAGTTCATGCCGAACGCAGTGTGCATTTCCACATGGCAAGAGGACAGCTTTCGACCAAAAGACGATTAAACCCAAGAAAGGATTCTTTGCCCAAGATTCTGATGGAAGAACAGCTCACAGTAAGAACAATTTATGATGATAAATCGTGTTTCTGTCGATAAATGTTAAACGTTTATGTCGCCATCTTGTTTGCTATAGCTTCGCTTGGCGCAACCTGTATTGAAAAGTAAGGATAATTTTAGAAATGTAAATCAGCGATTGCATTAAGAACTAATTTGTCTTTCGATTCCTGTCAACCCTGTATTTTTTAGTCAAGTATATGATTAGCTTTCAATTAAACTAGATCACTCTGAAAGATGACGTCAGACATTTTGAGGCTTGATTTCCTAGTATTTTCATTGTGTAACCACGGTTTTGTATGGCTAAATATGCACATTTTCGAACAAACTGTATATGTATGTTGTAAAATGATGTTACAGGAGTGTCATCGGAAGAATTCTGAGAAGGTTAGTGAAAAAATTTATATATTTTGGCGGTGATTACGTTATAGCTCTCTTTGGCTTGAATCGATGCTCTGGTAACGTTTTCACATGTGGTATGCTAACTTATCGATTTATTGTGTTTTCGCTGTAAAACGCTTAGAAAATCTGAAATATTGTCTGGAATCACAAGATCTGGGTCTTTCCATTGCTATGCTTTGTCTATTCTTATGAAATGTTTTATTAAGAGTAAATTGGTCATACACGTTGCTCTCTATAGTAATTCTAGTCGTCTTGTGATGGTCGGTGCAATTGTAAACTGTGATTTCTACCTGAAATATGCACTTTTTTCTAACAAAACCTATCCTATACCATAAATATGTTATCAGACTGTCATCTGATGAGTTTTTTTATTGGTTATTGGCTATCAATATCTTAGTTTAGCCGAATTGGTGATAGCTACTGGTGGAGAGAAAAAATGGTGGACAAAGAAATTGTGTATTTTGCTAACGTGTTTAGCTAATAGATTTACATATTTTGTCTTCCCTGTAAAACATTTTAAAAATCTGAAATGGTGGCTTTATTCACAAGATCTGTATCTTTCATCTGGTGTCTTGGACTTGTGATTTAATGATATTTAGATGCTACTATCTACTTGTGAAGCTATGCTAGCTATGCTAATCAGTGTGTGGGGGGGTGGGGGGTGATCCCGGACCCGGGGTAGAGGCTCGTTAGAGGTTTTAAACAGAGCCTTCATATCCTTCTTATTGTTTGGAACAGTTCTCATAGCTGTCACTACAAACCCAACAGTGCAAGCATTTGATCCATTAAGATTCATAGTACATTGTTGGTCATAGTCTTAAAAGGCCTGTGTTGGTCCCTTTTCTCACCCTTATAGAAACATTCTGTCTCAGAGACAGGCCCTCTGTACTTTGCCTCTGGCCAAAAATACATTTTCACATAAATTATTCCATCTAACCCATTACACATTAATTGCTCCACTTACATGGTTATAAACATACAACAAATTTGCTCATGTCAATTAGTCAGTTACAAAAAATATGTCGGTTTCCAACAATCTCTCATCTGGAACAATGATCACTCACATCTTCCACACCACCTAGAAACCCTATTGACTTTCACAGGGAAGAGAGAGAACACATGTTATAACTGTTTCCCACCAACCTTGATAAGAAGGAGATTGGGGCAAGGTTAGCCCAAGCTACAACTAGTGGCTCTCCTCACATTTTAGGGGCATCGCTCTGTTTCTAGAAGCCTCGCCTTTCCAAATTATAATTAGAACTATTGATAACCTATCCAACCCAAATGTAGAATGACAGTCCTTACTGCTTCACGTTGGTTCTAGCACTCAAATTTATTAACCTTTCTGGACTACCCATCCCGGATCCGGGATCATTCTCATCAGAAACGCTGACTAGCATAGCCTAGCCTAGCGCCACAGGGATATCATATAACATAATTTCATGAAATCACAAGTCCAATACAGCAAATGAAAGATAAACATCTTGTGAATCCAGCCAACATGTCCGATTTTTTACATGTTTTACAGCGAAAACACAACATATATTCATGTTAGGTCATCACAATAGCCAAACACACAACGCCATTTTTTCACCGCAAACATAGCTTTCACAAAACCCACAAATAGAGATAAAATGAATCACTAACCTTTGAACAACT
Source organism: Salvelinus alpinus (assembly GCF_045679555.1). NCBI lineage: Eukaryota > Metazoa > Chordata > Actinopteri > Salmoniformes > Salmonidae > Salvelinus > Salvelinus alpinus. The sequence continues at coordinate 24,651,928 of NC_092105.1, read as the reverse complement.
TCATCAGATGACAGTCTTATAACATCATGTTATACAATACATTTATGTTTTGTTCGAAAATGTGCATATTTATAGCTACAAATCTGGGTTTTACAACGCAGCCATCGTCACAAATAACATCAAATTGTCCGGAGAAATTTTACACAGCGACGTAATCTAACCAAAAAACTCATCATAAACTTTGCTGAAAAATACATGTTGTACAGCAAATGAAAGATACCCTTGTTCTTAATGCAACCGCTGTGTTAGATTTAAAAAAATAACTTTACAAAGCACAGCAGCAATAATCTGAGACAGTGCGCAGCCATTCTCCGCCATGTTGGAGCCAACATATTCCACAAAAATACGAAATAACATCATAAATATTCTCTTACCTTTGATGATCTTCCATCAGAATGCAGTGCAAGGAGTCCTAGTTCCACAATAAATTGTTGTTTTGTTTTAGAATGTCCATTTCTTCTGTCGAATTAGCAACTTTGGCTAGCATGGTGGAGCGCACATGTCCATGAACGCTTGGCGCATGGAACGAAAAATTCCAAAAGTCATAATAAAAGTCGAATAAACTGGTCAAACTCAGTTGAAAATCCATCTTTATGATGTTTTTCTCATATGTATCCAATAACGTCCAAGACGGAGCATTTCGTCGTGTCTACCTAACGCATTGCAGAAAATAATATGGTGCTCCCTGGTGCGCAGCAAAATACTGCCAATATGGCGGTCCTGTCACTCCAAAAGCTCTCATTCGGTCTCACATCAAGCTAGACACCATTCAACATTCTACTGCCTGTTGACATCTAGTGGAAGGCGTATGAAGTGCATACAGATCCATAAATACAAGGCAATTGAATAGGCAAGGCCTTACACAGAGACCCATTTTCTGAATTTTCACTTCCTGTTTGGAAGTTTGCTGCCAAATGAGTTCTGTTTTACTCACAGATATAATTCAAAGTGTTTAGGATAGAAAACTATTGGATAGAAAACGTCAGAGTTTTTTTTTCTGGTGTCCTTTGACAGCTCTTTGGTCTTGGCCATAGTGGAGTTTGGAGTGTGACTGTTTGAGGTTGTGGACAGGTGTCTTTTATACTGATAACAAGTTCAAACAGGTGCCATTAATACAGGTAACGAGTGGAGGACAGAGGAGCCTCTTAAAGAAGAAGTTACAGGTCTGTGAGAGCCAGAAATCTTGCTTGTTTGTAGGTGACCAAATACTTATTTTCCACCATAATTTGCAAATAAATTCATTAAAAATCCTACAATGTGATTTTCTGGATTTTTCTTTCTCATTTTGTCTGTCATAGTTGAAGTGTACCTATGATGACAATTACAGGCCTCTCTCATCTTTTTAAGTGGGAGAACTTGCACAATTGGTGGCTGACTAAATACTTTTTTGCCCCACTGTATATATACACACACGCACATACAGTAACAGTCAAAAGTTTGGACACACCTACTCATTCAAGGGTTTTATCTGGTTTGCACTTAATGGGACTATCATTTGTTTTTCAACAGAACAGTGACCAAACACACCTCCAGGCTGTGTATTTGATCAAGAACGAGAGTGATGGAGTGCTGCATCAGATGACCTGGCCTCCACAATCACCCGATTTCAACCCAATTGAGATGGTTTGGGATGAGTTGGACCGCAGAGTGAAGGAAAAGCAGCCAACAAGTGGTCAGCATATGTGGGAACTCCTTCAAGACTGTTGGAAAAGCATTTCAGGTGAAGCTGGTTGAGAGAATGCCAAGAGTGTGCAAAGCTGTCAAGGCAAAGGGTAGCTTCTTTGAAGAATATAAAATATATTTAGATTTGTTTAACATTTTTGTTGGTTACTACATGATTCCATATGTGTTATTTCATAGTTTTGATGTTTTCACTATTATTCTACAATGTAGAAAATAGTAAAAATAAAGAAAAACCCTTGAATGAGTAGGTGTGTCCAAACTTTTGACTGGTACTGTACATATTTAAAAAAAAATTTTTTATGAGAGATTGGTAATGATGCAGACAATTACATATTAAAGCTGATCTTTTCACACCCTGATCTGGTTCACCGGTCTTTGGGCTTGTCTCCACCCCCTTCCAGTTTTCGCCAATTATCCCCTGTGTATTTATACCTGTGTTCTCTGTCTGTTGCCAGTTTGTCTTGTCTTGTCAGGTCATACCAGCGTGCTTTCCCGTCTTCCTGTTTCTCATGTTCTGTTTCCTAGTTTTCCCGGTTGTGACCATTCTGCCTGCCCTGACCCCGAGCCTGCCTGCCGTCCTGTATCTGCCTGACTGACCTGATTACGAACCTCTGCCTGCCGTCCTGTACCTGCCTGACTCTGACCTGATCACGAACCTCTGCCTGTCCTCGACCTGCCCTTTGCCTGCCCCGTGTTAATAATACATTATCTGAGAACTGTACTAACCGCCTCCTGTGTCTGCATCTGGGTCATATCCTGAGTCATGATAGATCTACCCCCTAATAAAAACAAGTCTCACCATTATGATAAGCATTTTAAAGCCGTTTTTCCAGCTCAACAAAATAAGATTTACCACACCATGCTGGCCAACATGATATCATTGAAAAGTGTCAGTCTGGTATGATTTCGCAAAGGGATATGCATCACGACACGTGGTGCCTAAGTCAATACATTGCATTCAATTTGAAAATATATATGTCAATCGTATTGATGCATAGATATGCATCCAGCAGTTGAAGCATAAATCAATACACTGCAGGGCTAAAAGTTGTTGATAAAGCTGCAATGGGTAAATTGTTGACAAACAGACAGACCCTATAATCATCCCACAATCACAGACTAAAAAGAGGAAAGGAGTTGGGAATAAGACAGTGTTCTGCTAGTACACACTAACAAACACCCTCCGTCTCTAGAAGACAAAGACCGGTAGAAGAAATTACATCTCAAAATACATCTCAAAAACGTAAAAAAAAATTCAGGAGAGGAGGGGGTGAAAGAAGAGGGAGGGAGGGAGAGAGAAGTGAACGGTGGGGGAAAGAGGAGGTAGAGAGAGGGAGGAAGGGAGGGAGATGTCCGTCTGTGTGAGTTTATATATCTGCCTGCCTAACTACATCTTTCACCAATTTACCCATTGCAGAATTATCACCAAATGTTTTGCCTTGAATGCAATGTATTGACATCCCATCATGCTTAGTGTTATGTGCAAAAATGCCCAGTTTTCCGTTATTTTGGAAAGACGGGTCGCAAAGGAGCATAGGGGATTTAAAGGGTGTGTGTGTGTGTGTGTGTGTGTGTGTGTGTGTGTGTGTGTGTGTGTGTGTGTGTGTGTGTGTGTGTGTGTGTGTGTGTGTGTGTCACCAGATTTCAACCCAATTGAACACTTAAAGGAGATTCTGGAACGGCGCACAGACAGCATTTTTCACCACCATCAACAAAACTCAAAATTATAGAATTTCTCATGGAGAATGGTGTCGCATCCTTCCAATAGAGTTCCAGACACTTGTAGAATCTATGCCAAGGAGCATTGAAGCTGTTCTGGAAGCTCATGGTGGCCCAACGCCCTATTAAGAAACGTTATGGTGGTGTTTGCTTTATTTTGGCAGTTACATGTATATTAGTTTGTATTTATGTTATTTATTAGGTTTAACCAAAAGGGAAAAGTAAGTTGAGTGTTGAAAGAAATAGGTTGCAACTTGAAATATAGGTATTTTAATAATAAAATACAACAGTTGACATTGAATCATATACTTGGTTTCAACCAATGTAGTTTTTTTCTTTTAAGAAAACCTAAATAATTTACTTGTAACCAGACGCAAGTTTAGGTTGATCCAAAGGGTATTTTTTTTACAGTGTGTGTTGTAATACTGTATGTGGAGGTAGTAAGTTATTTTTGCTTTTGTCCTATTGTATGTACCATATAATATTCTTTACCCCTGTTTTCAGTCATTTACAGAACCACTGCCATTCCACTACCTTTCCATGTCTATTCCATTCCTCTGTGTCAATAAAGTATCCTTGTGTGTAACTTTGAGATTGCCTCGTTCCTCTCTTACAGGGGGAGGTGCTAGAGGGTCACAGATCAGCCCAAATGGAGTCTTTCTATTTCACACAGGCGTTGTGTTTTCTAAAACCATACGGAAAAAAAACTTAAGCCATATGGAGTGAGTTTTAAAAATGTTATTTTAGATGTTCTATTTATGTATCCTACAGATCAATAAGGATAACAGTGTTCAAAATAACAGCATGTGCAATCCCCAAAACTCAAGGGGTTCAAACCTCTTTGATGTTAAGTCCCCTATTTGTGCTGTGCAACAGCTTTCACAGGCTTTCATATCCGCGTGCACGCAATCAGGAAATAGTGGACAGAAGCCAGCAGTGCAGAATGCCTCAAGATAAAAACGTAAATTACATATCTGTAAGTTTGATCAAATATTAGCACTTCGCTCCACATACTCATGGGCAATAATCTTCAATCTGGATAACACCACAAAACACATTATAAGGCTAGAGAAATGTAATGACCAATATCACCAATACTATCAACACCCAAACATTTCGGAGAGCAGGCATGTAGAACCAATCCCCAAATGAAAATGAAACTCCTCGACGGACACAGAGGCTTTTCACCACCGGGAATGGTAAGTGTAGAAACCGACTTGCTAAAGACGATAAATAATAAACTGGGCATACTTGAACTGGTCAGTAAAGACAAAGGAGTTGAAGACGAGCCTTGAGATGAGTGATGAAGAAGATGCAACAACGGAGAAAGAAACAAGCTAAAAGTTACAATCAATACAATTGAAACGGAAGTTTAAAAAAATGAAAAAGGAGAACATGTTTCTGAGAGAATCTTATCTTGAAATTATGTGGAACTCAACATCCACTGCGCCTTGGTCCGTTTCTATGAACGATCGTGACATCCAAGTCAACCAGTGGTTTTCCCGTTCTCCTGCTTTTTGCGTTCTCCTTTTTCTAGTCCTCCCGGTTTTGACCCTTGCCTGTTTCTGGACTCTGTGCCCGCCTGCCTGACCATTCTGCCTGCCTTGACCACGAGGCTGTCTGCCAATCTGTACCTCCTGGACCCTGATCTGGTTTTGACATTTTTGCCTGTCCATGACCATTCTCTTGCCTACCCCTTTGGATTATTAAACATTGTAAGACTCCAACCATCTGCCTCCTGTGTCTGCATCTGGGTCTCGCCTTGTGCTTTGATAGATATACTGTATATTGATAACTAACTGTTCCAGGGCACCAAGACTACTCCATGGATATTCTATATTCTTCTTTTTCCCTCATTTTGTCTGTCATAGTTGAAGTGTACCTATGATGAAAATTACAGGCCTCTCATCTTTTTAAGTGGGAGAACTTGCACAATTGGTGGCTGACTAAATACTTTTTTGCCCCAATGTATATATGTGTGTGTGTATATGTATGTATACATTTTTAATATATGTTCCTTTATTATTTTTCCCTAACGTTCCCTAATTGGAGTAAACTCTTAGCTTCTACTTCTAGCTCATACATACTATATACATTTTACAGACACTGTATAGTTTACAAATAGTTAATGGTAAGACTTTCACTAACTGCAAACATCGTTCATGTAGATCTAAAATTCATGGGATCTGAAATGTGTGTGAATAACTCTCAGACAAAGGAAATTGAGTGGATGAGGAATAATGGAGAAGAGTACTAGACCATCTCACATCCATCTCCTCAATGAAGTGATGTAGTAGATACACATTCATGTTGTTTGAACATAGATGTATGACTATATGTTTTGTGAGCAGAGACCAGAGGACAGCATTGGACTGTATTAAGAGTTGCATCTCAGCTTTGCTTGTTTGCTGAGAACTAATCTAAGTACTCACAATGAATAGGCAATTGGAATTCCCAAAGCTGAGTGCAGAAATATAGGCATCCAATTCTAAAGTTGTTCAAATTCTCTTTCTCGCTCGCTATCGCAAGGCTGTGTTTCAGAGTACTGTGGTGCCCTTGAGGTAGAGTAAACACTGATCGACTTCACCCTCCTGTCCAGAGCCCAGACATGAAAGGCTTAGTTCTCCTGCAAGCCTGAAAATACAGAGAGCTCAGGCTTTGATCCTCCATGGGGTTGACTCTAGAGCGACCCCCTGTTTTCCCACTGCCAGCCCAATCAAAGCCCTCTGTTCCCCACCAGACCTTAGGATGGAGCAAAACGAGTGTGGATTCAAAGTTGGAGAGAAAAGACTCAAAGAGAAATCAATTACTGTACCTGGAGTGTAAATAAGACATTATACCAGGTGTCAGGTGTACACAGGAAGACTAACTCTACACGCAATAGACACGGAAGCAATCTTTTTAACAAAAATTGATTTCATTTGGAAAGATGATTTTGCTCCTTTCAATTTTTCTTTATCTCTCTAACCTCTTACATTTCAGAAAATGGAAAATCACTCATACTTTTGTTCCGATATATGAAATTAACTTGAATATACTTAAATTCACTAAATTCACTATTAGACTGTGTTACTAATGACAACAGCACTCTGTGTTGACATCAGCTCCAGGCTCTTGATGGGGAATGATGATATCAGCTGCAGGCTCTTGACGTGGGATGACAATGTCAGCTCCAGGCTCTTGACGTGGGATGACAATGTCAGCTCCAGGCTCTTGACGTGGGATGACAATGTCAGCTCCAGGCTCTTGACGTGGGATGACAATGTTAGCTCCAGGCTCTTGACGTGGGATGACAATGTCAGCTCCAGGCTCTTGACGTGGGATGACAATGTTAGCTCCAGGCTCTTGACGTGGGATGACAATGTCAGCTCCAGGCTCTTGATGCAGGATGTGAGCTCTAGACTTATGGCCATGAGTGTCACCAACCAGCATTTCAACTCATGGGACAGGTCAGTCTTTATCTAAACTACAATTATGACACAAATTTGACCTTTTATTCAATATATTATCATACTTAAGACAACAGGGAAGTTTGGACATGAAAGCCATTGCAATTATTTAATTCAGTATTAAATCAAGAAATGGAGTTAAGTTCGTACACATCAAATCATATCAAAGTTTCAAATCAAGCTTACTTACAGACTCTAACCAATAGTGCAAAAAAGGTATTAGGTGAACAATAGGTAAGTAAAGAAATAAAAACAACAGTAAAGAGACAGACTATATACTGTAGCGAGGCTATAAAAGTAGTGAGGCTACGTACAGACACCGGTTAGTCAGGCTGATTGAGGTAGTATGTACATGTAGATATGGTTAAAGTGACTATGCATATATGATGAACAGAGAGTAGCAGTAGCGTAAAGAGGGGTTGGCGGGTGGTGGGTGGCGGGACACAATGCAGATAGCCCGGTTAGCCAATGTGCGGGAGCACTGGTTGGTCGGCCCAATTGAGGTAGTATGTACTGTACATATGTACATGAATGTATAGTTAAAGTGACTGTGCATATATGATAAACAGAGAGTAGCAGCAGCGTAAAAGAGGGATGGGGGGAGGGGCACAAGGCAAATAGTCTGGGTAGCCATTTGATAACCTGTTCAGGAGTCTTGTGGCTTGGGGGTAAAAACTGTTGAGAAGCCTTTTTGTCCTAGACTTGGCACTCCGGTACCGCTTGCCATCCATGTCCTTACCCTGTATAGGAGATTCTGTGGTTCACGGAGTGATGCCAAGGCTCAGAGCATCCAGACTCCACTTCCCATATGGCCATCTGATAGTAATACAATACAATAATACTGCCATTTAGTTGAAACGTTCTCCAAAGGCACATTAAATGAAAACGCATATTCAGCAGGGTTGGGGTTAATTCCACAAATGTAATTGTAGAGATAACTAAATTCCTCTCAATTCCAATGTTAGGGAAATTCCAAGAATTCAATAAAACATTATCCCCAATAATTCCACAAATTCAATTCTCTCAGGCTTTCAGGCTGTTCATGTCACTGTTCAGACAGCCTAGCTATATTGGAAACATAACATAGAAATACAAGTTGAAATGATACTAAGTGCCTTCATTCCATTAACTGGGAAATGTACAATTATTCAAATCTAATGAAATTCCAAAGATTACATGATTTTACAATTCCAAATCAATTTCAATTTAAACAGTCCAAAAAGTCTAATTCCAATTAAATTTCAATTCCATAACTTGAAGATTGTCGAAATTTGAATTGAATTCATCGTAAATTCACAACTTCAAAACCAAAACCCTGTTGCCAGCCCAGCATCAAAACCTATTGGGCCATGGGACCCTAGCTCACCCAGCATCTCTCCCACTGCAGTTTCCTGTGCAGCAGGTAAGCCAGTCTGGTCCTCCAGAGGTGGTCCTAGTCGGTCAGGTAGGGGTGGCCGAGGGGCCTGGTCAGGGAGAGGTAGGGGTGACCCAGGGGCCTGGTCATGGAGAGGTAGGGGTGACCCAGGGGCCTGGTCAGGGAGAGGTAGGGGTGACCCAGTGGCCTGGTCAGGGAGAGGTAGGGGTGACCCAGGGGCCTGGTCAGGGAGAGGTGGGGGTGACCCAGGGGCCTGGTCAGGGAGAGGTAGGGGTGACCCAGGGGGCTGGTCAGGGAGAGGTAGGGGTGACCCAGGGGCCTGGTCAGGGAGAGGTAGGGGTGACCCAGGGGGCTGGTCAGGGAGAGGTAGGGGTGACCCAGGTGGCTGGTCAGGGTAAGGCTGAAGACAGGGTCCCCTGCCTGGGCTCTGTCCCCTGGTCTGTGGAGGACACGGTAGACCTGCCCCCACGCCATCAAAACACACACCTGTCCCAGAGTGCAGTCAAGCAGGAAGTGTGTGGGTGGCTGGATGAGCTGACCAGTAGGGGCAGTAGAGTCATGCAGATTAGGGGGGATGTCAAATCAAATCAAATTGTATTTGTCACATACACATGGTTAGCAGATGTTAATGCGAGTGTAGCGAAATGCTTGTGCTTCTAGTTCCGACAATGCAGAAATAACCAACGAGTAATCTAACCTAACAATTTCACAACAACTACCTGATACACACAAGTGTAAAGGGATGAAGAATATGTACATAAAAATATATGAATGAGTGATGGTACAGAACGGCATAGGCAAGATGCAGTAGATGGTATAGAGTACAGTATATACATATGAGATGAGTAATGTAGGGTATGTAAACATATAAAAGTGGCATTGTTTAAAGTGGCTAGTGATACATGTATTACATAAAGATGGCAAGATGCAGTAGATGGTATAGAGTACAGTATATACATATGAGATGAGTAATGTAGGGTCTGTATATATTATATTAAGTGGCATTGTTTAAAGTGGCTAGTGATACATTTTTTTACATACATTTTTCCATTATTAAAGTGGTTGGAGTTGAGTCAGTATATTGGTAGTAGCCACTCAATGTTAGTGGTGGCTGTTTAACAGTCTGATGGCCTTGAGATAGAAGCTGTTTTTCAGTCTCTCGGTCGCAGCTTTGATGCACCTGTACTGACCTCACCTTCTGGATGATAGCGGGGTGAACAGGCAGTGGCTCGGGTGGTTGTTGTCCTTCATGATCTTTATGGCCTTCCTGTGACATCGGGTGGTGTAGGTGTCCTAGAGGGCAGGTAGTTTGCCCCCGGTGATGCGTGGTGCAGACCTCACTACCCTCTGGAGAGCCTTACGGTTGTGGGCGGAGCAGTTGCATACCAGGCGGTGATACAGCCCGACAGGATGCTCTCGATTGTGCATCTGTAAAAGTTTGTGAGTGCTTTTGGTGACAAGTCGAATTTATTCATTCTCCTGAGGTTGAAGAGGCGCTGCTGCGCCTTCTTCACCACGCTGTCTATGTGGGTGGACCAATTCAGTTTGTCCATGATGTGTACGCCGAGGAACTTAAAACTTACTACCCTCTCCACTACTGTCCCGTCGATGTGGATAGGGGGGTGCTCCTTCTGCTGTTTCCTGAAGTCCACGATCATCTCCTTTATTTTGTTGACGTTGAGTGTGAGGTTATTTTCCCGACACCACACTCCGAGGGCCCTCACCTCCTCCCTGTAGGCCGTCTCGTCGTTGTTGGTAATCAAGCCTACCACTGTCGTGTCGTCTGCAAACTTGATGATTGAGTTGGAGGCGTGCATGGCCACGCAGTCGTGGGTGAACAGGGAGTACAGGAGAGGCCTGAGAACGCACCCTTGTGGGGCCCCAGTGTTGAGGATCAGTGGGGTGGAGATGTTGTTACCTACCCTCACCACCTTGGGGGCGGCCCGTCAGGAAGTCCAGTACCCAGTTACACAGGGCGGGGTCGAGACCCAGGGTCTCGAGCTTGATGATGAGTTTGGAGGGTACTATGGTGTTAAATGCTGAGCTGTAGTCGATGAACAGCATTCTCACATAGGTATTGTCCAGATGGGTATTGTCCCTCTTGTCCAGATGGGTTAGGGCAGTGTGCAGTGTGGTTGCGATTGCGTCGTCTGTGGACCTATTGGGGCGGTAAGCAAATTGGAGTGGGTCTAGGGTGTCAGGTAGGGTGGAGGCGTATGTTCCTTGACTAGTCTCTCAAAGCACTTCATGATGACGGAAGTGAGTGCTACGGGGCGGTAGTCGTTTAGCTCAGTTACCTTAGCTTTCGTGGGAACAGGAACAATGGTGGCCCTCTTGAAGCATGTGGGAACAGCAGACTGGGATAAGGATTGATTGAATATGTCCGTAAACACACCAGCCAGCTGGTCTGCGCATGCTCTGAGGACGTGGCTGGGGATGCCGTCTGGGCCTGCAGCCTTGCGAGGGTTAACACGTTTAAATGTTTTACTCACGTTGGCTGCAGTGAAGGAGAGTCCACAGGTTTTGGTAGCGGGCCGTGTCAGTGGCACTGTATTGTCCTCAAAGCGAGCAAAGAAGTTGTTTAGTCTGTCTGGGAGCAAGACATCCTGGTCCACGACGGGGCTGGTTTTCTTTTTGTAATCCGTGATTGACTGTAGACCCTGCCACATACCTCTTGTGTCTGAGCCGTTGATTTGCGACTCTACTGTCTCTATACTGACGCTTAGCTTGTTTGATTGCCTTGCGGAGGGAATAGCTACACTGTTTGTATTCGGTCATGTTGCCCTGGTTAAAAGCAGTGGTTCGCGCTTTCAGTTTCGCGCGAATGCTGCCATCAATCCACGGTTTCTGGTTTGGGAATGTTTTAATAGTTGCTGTGGGTACGACATCGCCGATGCACTTGCTAATAAACTCGCTCACCGAATCAGCGTATTCGTCAATGTTATTGTTTGACGCAGTGCGGAACATATCCCAATCCACGTGATCGAAGCAATCTTGAAGCGTGGAATCAGATTGGTCGGACCAGCATTGAACAGACCTGAGCGCGGGAGCTTCCTGTTTTAGTCTCTGTCTATAGGCTGGGAGCAACAAAATGGAGTCGTGGTCAGCTTTTCCAAAAGGAGGGCGGGGGAGGGCCTTATATGCGTCGCGGAAGTTAGAATAACAATGATCTAGGGTTTTACCAGCCCTGGTAGCACAATCGATATGCTGATAGAATTTAGGGAGTCTTGTTTTCAGATTAGCCTTGTTAAAATCCCCAGCTACGATGAATGCAGCCTCAGGATATGTGGTTTCCAGTTTACATAGAGTCAAATAAAGTTCGTTCAGGGCCGTCGATGTGTCTGTGTGGGGGGGAATATATGCGGCTGTGATTATAATCGAAAAGAATTCTCTTGGTAGATAATGCGGTCGACATTTGATTGTGAGGAATTCTAAGTCAGGTGAACAGAAGGACTTGAGTTCCTGTAAGTTGTTATGATCACACCACGTCTCGTTAATAATAAGGCATACCCCCCACCCCTCTTCTTACCAGAAAGATGCTTGTTTCTGTCGGCGCGATGCGTGAAGAAACCAGCTGGCTGTACCGACTCCGATAGTGTGTCTCGAGTGAGCCATGTTTCCGTGAAGCAAAGAACGTTACAGTCTCTTGTGTCTCTCTGGAATGCTACCCTTGCTCGGATTTCATCAACCTTGTTGTCAAGAGACTGGACATTGGCGAAAGTTGTTTTGGTTCGCCGGCTGGGATCCGATCCATTGTCCTGGGTGGTGGGCAAAACAGAGGATCCGCTTCGGGAAAGTCGTATTCCTGGTCGTAATGATGGTGAGTTGACGTTGCTCTTATATCCAGTAGTTCCTCCCGACTGTATGTAATAAAACCTAAGATTACCTGGGGTACCAATGTAAGAAATAACACGTAAAAAAACAAAATACTGCATAGTTTCCTAGGAACGCGAAGCAAGGCGGCCATCTCTGTCGGCGCCGGAGGTAAAAAAAAAAAAAGTTAAGCATTGGGGAAGAAGAGCAAGAGAGAGTCAGGCTCTCTTTTCCTCCTCCCCCTATGTTGTTGTTCTTCCTCTGTCTACAGTGGCTGGTGATAGCCTTGGCATCGTCATTCCCTCCAGGCATTCTGCCTGTCTCTCTCTTGCTCTGCTTCCCCTATGCTCAGGGCTTGGTAGAGCCAGCAGGTCAGTCCCTGTGCCCTGACTGTGGCAGTGACATTGCTGTGGCATTGCCTTCAGATAGTGAGATGTTACCCGAACTAGCTGGCGACCGGCTTAACACAGACACAGACAGTAGGAGAGGAAGCTATTAAGGAATGTCACTACCACCACAGACTGAGGATGCATGTTGCTCTATAGCCACACAGATGACAAGAGAACTGAGAGACAGTGAGCATTAAAACTTTAAGAAAATAAGAAAGAGAAGTTTGCTGTGTTGTGTGCCCTAGGTTTTTTTAGAGCTCAAAAGTTCCTGAATAGTGCTCTGTCTGTATGATTGTGATGTCATCACAGAACAGGTTTGCCGCCTAGCAACAGCAGTCCCTCTCTATCTCTCCAGCCCCCCAGCATTCTACAGATTATATTATGTTCAACTGTTGGATGGATGGAAGACAAGGCTTTCACAAGGCTTTAAAGTCAGAGATTTTGACACTGTGATGCTTTCTGAACTACCCCCTAACTTATATGGCCTACTGTAGGGTTTAATGAGGGGAAACTTTTATCATTCTGAGTTCAATAGTTCATGAAGTTATGATCTCCCACTTCCCAGAACACCTCAGGCAGACCACTGCAACGCTTTCACTTGGAGTGGCCTGCTCTGCTCATTTTAAAATTGTTTGAGTAATTTAGGCAGAGTTATGAAAAGCACCATGGGGAGGGGACCATGAGCCTGCAGTGTTTTTCTCCATTCCCCCTCAAAACACATAAACCATACTACTTATGTTGCACCCTCCATACCCCCTTGAACAGTCAGACAGTACTGAAACTATGCAGAGACATACATTCTGTTCCATTACAGTGACTGTCAACATTGTCACCTTCTTCCTGGCAGACAGCTGTCCTAGAGAGTATATGGTGAGACTCTGCCCTCCCTGTCTCTCCATCACATTGAGGATTTATATATTTATTATATATTTATAGGCCTGTCTCCTGGACAAATGACTGATGTATAATTCATGAGGTCTGGGTTTGACCCTTGACCCTGGTCGCTGAGAGGGAGGGGCTTTACAATGACCCTTAATATCGACTCAGGGGGCTAGCCGCTGGAACATGCAGTGACATGCTTAGGAGTGTGTGTGTTTGTGAGTGTAATGCTAAACAGCCAGCAGGATACCATTTCTCTGCCCTCTGACCACCCCTCCCCCGGTCTCTCTCCTTCACACATACCACATTACTCCCAAGGTCTCTCCGCTATAAATAGATATGTACCGTATGCATTAATGAGACCAGTTTATTGTATGACCGTTACTGACAGGTCATCTGGTACAGGTTAAGATATTGTTTAATGTATATAATGTGAAGAGACTTAGATTGATGGTTTAGGAGAAGAATGTCACTCTATGGTTTGGGAGAGGTTTAAGACAGCTTGGGGGAGTGCTAGGAGGAGGTGATGGTAGCAGCCATTTTATCCTTGAGAAGATAATGGAGTTTGTTTATGTAACTCAAAAATTCATCACATTCAAAAACTTCAGACAGATCATGTCACTGTTCAGACAGCCTAGCTATACTGGAAATATACAAATAGAACTTGAGATGATTTAGAAAATCTTTTTAACTAGGCAACTCAGTTAAAAACATTTTTTTTTTTACAGCCAACCCCAGATAACATGATTCTGCCTGGATTTGAACCAGGGACTGTAGTGACACCTCTTACACTGAGATTAAGTGCTTTAGACCACTGCGCCACTCGGGAGCCCAAATTCAGCTGGATTCCAATTCAATGCAGTTCCAAAGATTAAATGTTTTTACAATTCCAATTCAAACAGTCGAACGTCCAATTCCATAATGTGAAGACTGTTGAAATTTGAATTGAATTCAACGTAAATGTCTTCAATTCATGAGTGAATTAAAAAATTGAAGTGCAATTTCAAATTAAATTTGAATTGACCCCAGCCCTGGTTTTCATTTAATTTTCACAATGTATGAAAGTTAACTATCTTTATTTGCCCCCCCCCCCCCCCCCCCACCCCCCCATCTCTCTCTGCCACCCATCCCACATCATCTGTATTGATAGGCCTCCCCCACACATACCAATACAAACACACCAGGATCAGGGTCCATGTAGCATCTGCAAACACATAGAGGACGTGAAGGTCCTTCTACGACCTTCTTCAAACACCCTCTGGGTTTTCCACTTAATGGCCCCACAGCCGTTATTAAGAATAGATAAGGATGCTCCTTCTCTGCAATCACTTTCTCCAATCTAGCAGCTTTATACACTTAACCATGTTTAGAATGGAGCACTATTAACATTAAGTGGCAGAGAAGTGTAGTCATCTCACATTCATACAGGGAAAGTGTCCAAGAATGCAGTTGGAAGTAATTGATAAATACACCAACACGCACACACGGTCAAAATGTACGCAATTGTTACCCGGATGAAAATGGGGGAGGGTCATGCTTTTTCAATTTCAGTCAAGGGAAGGGTTTAGTATTTTTTTTATTTAGTCCAGGAGAGTGTCATGTAATTTGTAATCGGTTAAATCTCAGTATTTGTCAGCATTTTGGAACTTGTGAATTCAACTATGTGTAACTTTGGTGTACAACCCTGCTCTCTAGCTCTCCTTGCTGAGCACGGCTGGTGGGCATTTTGCTCATCCAACTCAGAATTCAAATTCGGAAACTAGGGCATCTTTCTAGACCACCGACTTTCCGACCATCATGATTTGCCCTCGTTTTTTTGTTGTTGTTCCCAGTTGCCTTGAAAGCACAACAACAACAATCAGGGCGCACACAATTACGCAAGGATCACAGCTTGTGAAAAAAGTTATCCTCACAATTTAAGGGTTACTTTGCAGTATCTGTCTGCTGAAGAGAGTCTAGAAAAGTTCAATGGAATTTTGGACTGGAATGGAGAAGGTTCCTCAATGTTTTTTTATTTTTTTATTTTTTTATTTCACCTTTATTTAACCAGGTAGGCTAGTTGAGAACAAGTTCTCATTTGCAATTGCGACCTGGCCAAGATAAAGCATAGCAGTTCGACACATACAACAACAGAGTTACACATGGAATAAACAAAACACACAGTAGAAAAAATTACAGTAGAAAAAATAAAACAAAAAATCTATATACAGTGAGAGCAAATGAGGTAAGATAAGGGAGTTAAGGCAATAAATAGGCCATGGTGGCGAAGTAATTACAATATAGCAATTGAACAATGGAATGGTAGATGTGCAGAAGATGAATGTGCAGGTAGAGATACTGGGGTGCAAAGGAGCAAGATAAATAAATAAATACAGTATGGGGATGAGGTAGTTGGATGGTCTGTTTACAGATTGGCTATGTACAGGTGCAGTGATCTGTGCGCTGCTCTGACAGCTGGTGCTTAAAGCTAGTGAGGGAGATATGAGTCTCCATCTTCAGTGATTTGTGCAGTTCGTTCCAGTCATTGGCAGCAGAGAACTGGAAGGAAAGGCGGCCAGAGGATGAATTGGCTTTGGGGGTGACCAGTGAGATATACCTGCTGGAGCGAGTGCTACAAGTGGGTGCTGCTATGGTGACCAGTGAGCTGAGATAAGGTAGGACTTTACCTAGCAGAGACTTGTAGATGACCTGGAGCCAGTGGGTTTGGCGACGAGAGTGAAGCGAGGGCCAGCCAACGAGAGCATACAGGTCGCAGTGGTGGGTAGTATATGGGGCTTTGGTGACAAAACAGATGGCCCTCGCCATGGAGAAGTTGCTAATGAATGGGGAGGACACAGTCCATGTGGATGGCTGAACTATCTGTATGCATACAAGTTGTCCTCTGTTTTCGAGTGATATGTTTTTCCTAGGCTGCCTGTCATTTCATATAAATCCACTTAAAAAAAAAGTATTTCACACTTAAAATTCATTGGGTAGGCCTATAGGCTATTCACTGTGGTATTATTCCTAATAATTTCTCTTTAGCTCTTGGACTCCAAAGAAAAGCTAAACTAGGCCTACAATGTAAAATACCGAAACCAAAAGAACTGGGGCGTATTCATTACGCCAATTCTGTTGTAAAACTTTTCTTAAACAGAAGTAAACAGAACGAAACAGGAGTCACCTACCTGAATTTTTCCAAATAGAAACTCTTGTTTTGCTCTGTTTGCTTCTGTTTGGTTATAAATGGTAAGCGGTTTCCATAATTAATACGCCCCTGGCTGGGAATTTTAAAGGAGAGAGCGATGGTATGATCAAATACACCTTATGAGTGGCCTGCTAATGTAACTTTCTTGACTTTGTAAACTGTCGAGAATAGACCCATAATTGATCCAAATGTTTGGATAATCAGGCCTAGGTGGTATGGTACTCTCTGTGCAAGGAGTGTACAAAACATTAAGAACACCTGCTCTTTCCATTACATAGACTGCTCAAGTGAATCCAGGTGAAAGCTATGATCCCTTATTGATGTCAGTTGTTAAATCCACTTCAATCAGTGTAGATGAAGGGGAGAGAACTGATTAACCTTTCTAGCCCCGGGGTTACGCTAGCGGAACACCCACAACATTCCACTGAAAAGGCAGCACGCGAAATTCAAAAATATTTTTTTAGAAATATTTAACTTTCACACATTATCAAGTCCAATACAGCAAATGAAAGATAAACATCTTGTTAATCTACCCATGGTGCCCGATTTCAAAAATGATTTACAGTGAAAGCACAACATATGATTATGTTAGGTCAGAGCCAAGTCACAAACACACACAGCCATTTTTTCAGCCAACAGTAGGAGTTAGAAAAAGCAGAAATATAGTTAAAATGAATCACTAACCTTCGATTATCTTCATCAGATGACAGTCATAGGACATCATGTTATACATGTATTGTGTGTTTTGTTCGATAATGTGCATATATATATTAAAACAAATCTCAGTTTACATTGGCGCGTTACGTGCAGTAATGTTTTGATTCCAAAACATCCGGTGATTTTGCAGAAATACTAATAATAAACATTGATAAACGATGCAAGTGTTATTCACAAAATTAAAGATAAACTTATCCTCTATGCAACCGCTGTGTCAGATTTCGAAATAAAATGTACCGAAAAAGAATAATCTGAGAACGGCGCTCAGAGCACAATCCAGCCAAAGAAATAGTCGCCATTTTGGCGTCAACAGAAGCTACAAAAACACTATAAATATGCACTTACCTTCGAATAACTTCATCAGAAGGCACTCCCAGGATGCCCAGTTCGACAATAAATGACTGAAAAGTTCCATAAAGCCCATCATTTAGCCACTTGTTGTTAGCATGTTCAGCCCACGAATCCATTTTCATGACGCACGAGCAATCCCTCCAGACAAAAACTCAAAAAGTTCCGTTACAGGTCGTAGAAACAAGTCAAATGATGTATGCAATCCATATTTAGGATGTGTTTAACATTAATCATCAATAAGGATCCAACCGGAGAATTTCATTGTCTGAAGAAAGAGCATTGGAACGAGAGCACTCTCTCTCGCTCGCACGCAAAATGAGACTGAGATTTCTGAAGACCACTTAGGAAAATAGCTCCTATGAGCCCCTACTTTATAGTAGAATCATATAACCAAAATCTACAGACGGTGACATCTAGTGGAAGCCCTAGGAAGTGTTTGCTTATCCATAACTATATGGGGTATCATTTGGCAGTGTTTTGAACTTCCTGTTTGGAAGTCTTCTCAGGTTTTTGTCTGCCAAATGAGTTCTGTTCTACTTACAGACATGATTCAAAACAGTTTTAGAAACTTCAGAGTGTTTTCCATACAATAGTAATAATAATATGCATGTATTACCTTCTGGGACAGAGTAGGAGTAAATTCCGTTTGGGCACGCAATTTGTTCAAAGTGGAAACACTGCCCCCTGTCCATAACAGAAGGATTTTAAAGCCATGAGACAATTGAGACAGGGATTGTGTATGTGTGACATTCAGAGCATGAATGGGCAAGACAAAATATCTAAGTGCCTTTGAATTGGGTATGGTAGTAGGTGCCAGGCACACCAGTTTGTATCAAGGACTGTTAAGCTGCTGGGTTCTTCACTCAAGAGTTTCCCGTTGTGACAGCCCTGAATTTGTCTGAACCGTCACAGTGCTTCTACTGCTGACGTTGCGCTTCCCGTTTAATTCTTTATTAAATAGCCAGCAACAGCTGTGCAAAAGAGGATTGTGGCGGTGGCGCGAATGAGGAAGTGTTCAACCCTCAGTTCCGAAGCTCCTTTACTCCACTTGTTTTGTTGTATTTAAAAGTTTGATTTGTAGCCGTGTCTCAAGATTAACCAGGATCAGATCCACTAATTTCTTCCCTTTGACTACACATCTCAGTTGATCTGTTTCTCCTTAGCCTTTCTCTGTTGGAAATCTGTTGATGGATTGGATTGACTGACTGCCTGACTAAAACTTTTTCCAACCGGTATTTCATTTGTTTTAGCTTGATATACACCGTATTGGGTTATGTGTTCAGTTGTTGGGGAAGACTACTGGGAGTTGTGATAACATTTTATTGTTGTGTGGTAAGAGTTAGACATTTTGATTGTATGATTGAGACTGGGTTTATGCTACACTTTATGAACGGAGAAACATTGCGTGACTTGAGTTCACTTGAACTCATTTACCGGGCTGGACTCTTTAGGCCCGAGGTACAGGACTTTTCTTGAGGAACAAGAGATCATTGTGTTGTGACATTCTTATGTGTGCAATTTATTTATTTTGGTAATACAACCAACGCAGTTGTTTTGAAGTTATTTCCAATGTTTTAAGGGTTTATGAAAAGTGTGTTTCTATACTGACTTATACATGAGTCCTTTATATTGGTGTAGACTTGACAGGCCTGACGGGACATACCATCACAAACAAAAATTAGAAATCAATATTTTCTCTGGTAGGCATGACTTACCTGGTACCCCTAACAAATAATAACCTCAAGTTATCCCAGAGGCTGGGGTCTTTAACAAAGCAAATCTGAGGAAAACTTCTACCGAAGTTCTATCAACACATTGACTGCAGTACTCGCACTTCAAAAACTCTCAACCATTGTTACTCTCCCTTCCGGGATGGCAACAAGGCCCTCCCCCGCCCTCCCTTCGGCAAATCAGATTATGACTCCATTCTGTTCGTCCCTTTGTATAGACAGAAACTCAAACAGGAAGTACCAGTGCCAAAGTCTATTCCACGCTGGTATGACCGATCGGAATCCATATTTCAAGATTGTTTTGATCACGTGGACTGGGATACGTTCTGGGTTGCCTCTGATAATAACATTGGTGTACACTACCAGTTGAAAGTTTGGACACACCTACTCATTCAAGGGTTTTTCTTTATTTTTACTATTTTCTACATTGCAGAATAATAGTGAAGATATTAAAACAATGACATAACACTATTTTAGAATAATAGATTAGATTTAGATTATTCAAAGTAGACACCCTTTTCCTTGATGACAGCTTTTTACACTCTTGGCATTCTCTACCAGCTTCATGATTAATGCTTTTCCAACAATCTTGAAGGGGTTCTGTCGTAGCTGAATCAGAATTAGTTAGGTAACATAGATAAATAAGATTTTTTATTTATTTCATAATATGCAGAATATCAGAAAGGGAGAAGGGCTCCACTATGTCTGCACGCTAGTCACTCCCTTCTTTTCCCATTGGGGGGAGGAGTATGGCAGTGTCTGGAATCATTGTATTACCCCTCTGATGTGTTGAACTTATCTTTCATAGTATATGACCTAGAGGCTCACTCCCCTTTCTGAGCTTGTCCAGGAGGGGGTGTATTTGAGATGTGAGTATCTAGAATTGACAATTGATATATGCCATTGGATGAGGTAATGTTTTGGTCCTAAGTGGTACCAAGAACGAGATTAGAACCTCGGTTAAAGAGACCAAACTGAACGATAATGCTATAAATTATGGGGATACTCCTCTTTCAAGTAAAAGGCCCTTTGTAATGTTCCTAAGATCTGTTTCGTCATGTGAGTTGAGAGGGGTGTGTCTTGGCTATAAATGATACTAAGAATTGTTTTGTAGGGACTCTCAGAGAATTCATTTATAGACAGTGAATTGATCTGAGAGTCAAAAGGGCTATGGTGAAGCTCATATAATTAAAAATTGACTTTATAATATAACTCTGACTTGTGTGTGGTTTGCTCTCTCATCACTTAGTAATACAGGAAATTACCACGACATTTGGTGTCAGCAGTGGGATGTGAATCTTCACTCGGTGACTGTTCCTGACGACCTAGGTAAATCGTGCACGAGGGATCCCTCAAACTTGGGATCTCAGGGAAACCACACTTCGGGAACGAAGCAGATGGACCAACCTTTGATCTGAGAGGCAGCGAGCCGAGTGGATACCACATCTCGAACTGAGTTTTTTTTTTTAAGAAAGAGGTGAGCGAACCACACACACTTGAAGTCGAGTTTTTAGAAAAGCCTCTGTTACGTGGGCATTGAGTGTTTTCCTTTGAAAGAGAGGGCACCTTGGAGGCGTAAGCAGGGCCGAGTCAGAGGAGAGTAATCTGAAAGTTTGCGGACTCAAAGAATACTCTGCTATTGGTCGGTTGCGGGCGACTAGAGCCGTCCCGACACTGAATTGATCTGTGGGGGTGAGGGGCTAGGGTGACTGTGTTTTCTGTGTGAAACATGGTACTTGGTGAAGCCCCATTGGAAGAAGGACCTCATTCTGAAAGTGTCTGTGTGACTGTCTAAGTGACCCTCAGAGGTGGTGAATTCCAATTATTTAAAATGTGCTAGCCAGGTATGCCCTGGGTTACTCTGTGTGAGTGTTTTGTTATGGGATCACTAGGTAATATTTGTAGGAGCGTTCTGTGTGAGCGGGGTAGGTTGACTCTGTGTGGGTAACCTTTTAATTATGTTCTGATGTTCTGTGTGAACATTGGACAAGTTCTGACCAATCCTGTGTGGGGAACCTTAAAGTTCTGTGTGAGTACCTCAGCATTTCTTACGTTTTATATGGATTCTGTGAATATTTGAAATTAAGATAAATTTTATGTGTGTATAATCAATTACTAGAGATTTGATAAAGTAATGCTGAGAATATAATTAGATACAATTTAAACCACCCATTCGTAGACGTACGTAGGTTTTGAGTTGGTATATTTAATGGATCATTTGATAAAGATAAGGTTTTAAGCACTATTAAACTAGTCTACAAAATCTGGGCAATTGAGCTCTAGAAACTGATTAGAGAGTGTCCACACATCTTACCCTAACGATGGAACTATAAAACGCTTATTGGATTATCTCCGTCTGGGTACAACATTTGAAATAAAACTGCCCTTAAGGTCTGAAATTGTTTTATTTTTTCTTCCCAGTATGAGAGGAGTTGCGGGATTTATTGAATAAACTGTTTTCCATAAAGTTAGAGCAAATTAAAATGGAATCTCGACGTAATGTATAATGTCGTACAAAGCCTAAGGTTTCCATCAAATTAATTATCATTGCGTGATTAATGTGATGTAGTAAAGTAACGTTGCATGAGTAAACATGATCTACATTTATATTAAAATGCACAAGATCTGTTTCCTAGTCTATAAATGTCGATTTTACTCTTGGACCTTTAAATTTGGAGAGGGCTATTTTTCTGGGAATTGTCTCGATAGTGACGTGTCTTGATAGTACGATTACAGACAATTGTAAAGTGGGCTTATTTGCGGAGAGTCTTAGTCATTCAAATAGCATTGGTGGTTCAGTGGTTAAAATAGCTTCCTTCTAAGCTTGAGTCCCGAGTTCGGTTCCCGTTTTTGATTGTAATTCAACTATTTGTATGTTTTGCCTGGAAAGATACGGTCGCTAGTGTTTGTATAAGATATAAACTGAACGTTTTAATAGCTTGTTAGGTTCAAATTGAAAGAAGGGATAAATATAACTTTTTAATAGATTGTTTAGGTTAAATTGATAGACTAATTCATTCAAAATAATAGCGAAGCGATTTTCGATGCAAGACGGTGTCTGTTGCCTAAATGATCTGCTGGAATAATGTATTGAGCTAATGGAGTTGTATTTAAATTACTGTATCATAGAGGAGACAGTTACCTAAATTAAAGAAATTCTAAATAATAGCGGAGAGATAATGGCGATAGAGTAGTGCCCACCGAAATGTTTTTAATTCTTATGGATTGACTGACATATGTTATAAATTTGGCGGTGCGTGTTATTTTTAAAGTCTTGGACATTTCATAAGTGGGAAGAGGAAGAGAAGAGAAAGTTGTAAAGTTTGGTTTTAATCTTACGATAAGAGTTAAGAGTAAACGTTGTTAGAGGGGTTCTATTTTTGCCCACCAGAAAGAAAGAAAAATAGGATATGTTAAACTGAAAGTGATTTAGGCGTGAGTAAGGAAACATTATGATACTGTATTATGATGGTTATTGATTATTGGTTTGTTGTTTAGTTAGCACTAGTGAATTTGAGCAAAAAGTTCATGTAGTCTAAAATTGTAATCTGTTTCCATTACGTGGAACAATGTCACATCATTAAAGTTGATTGCAGTTTGAGTAGTTTTTATTTTTACAGGGACAGTGCATCATTAATCACAGTTGTGTGTGTCTAATGGCAGGGTATTCCAGACATGGGAAGCTCTCACACTGAAAGCAGATTGACTAAAGGTGCTTTTCCTTAAGGGAACTATACAGTCATTTCTCATGGCGGATCTTGGGGATCTGTTGCCATAAGGTTTGGGTTTTATTATAGTTTGGTTACCTCTATAGTCAAAACAATTTCATATGTTTTGGGAAATTAGCTAGGTTGAATTTGGTTATTTGAGCTTTTCCCCTGATACATAGACATCTGTCTCAGGGGAATCAGTTGTTTTCTTTGTGAGGAACATGCAGACTGTGTTTTTAAATATTTTTTTATTGAGATGCAAACATGAGTCTCTGAGAAAGTTTGTCATCTGAACCATTACAGTAGTGTGTTCTTGTGTAGCTTGTTGTTTGTTATTTGCATGAATTTATCACTGTATTATCTGCATACTTTGGAACTTCAGACCCTGTACAGACAGAAGGAAGATCATTAATGTACAAGCTGAATAGTATTAACCTCTGGTGAATGCAAACCTTGTGGATATGAGTGGGAAAAAGTTAGTTTTGATTTTTACGCTGATGAGACAGCGCCAACTTTTGAAAGATTTTAGATTTGTTAAAAAGATCAGGATGGTTTTTACTAAACATATCAACAGGTTGAAATGATTAGATTGCTGATTAAAGGGGTTATGGGTTTGTTTATTTCTTTACTATTTATTGTTGATTTTAGGTGTTGATTTTACTTAATTAAACATTGTATTATCTGATGTGTTTGAGTAGGATTCTTTCTTCCGGGACGGATGGAAGTTTTCTAAAGTATGTAAGTTAAAGGAGACATGGGAGAACACGTCTACAGTTTTATTAAATGCCTGGGATTAAATATCACTGATTTCTTACACTGAGAAATGTACTACATTTGCAACAGAGGAAAAATTTTTGCATTTAGATAGTAATGGTATCAGGATAATTGTATCTAACGGTAGCATGTTCACTTAAGCATACATATACATTGGTGTAGATTAAAATGTATGATTAATGATTGGAGGAAGTACAATGGAATTTTTATCACTATTTTTAGGTTTTGTTTATAGTTAACTTACGTTTTTATGTGTTTTTACATTAAGGTTTGCAAATACACACACACAAAACATTTGTTATGACTATTTGTTGGTGTTTTTAAAAATACTATGTTTGAATTGTTCCCTGTACCTCCTCCCTGTAGGCCGTCTCGTCATTGTTAGTAATCAAAAGGTAAGGAAGACCCAGAGTTACCTCTGCTGCAGAGGATAAGTTCATTAAAGTTACCAGCCTCAGAAATTGCAATCCAAATTCATGCTTCATAGAGTTCAGGTAATAGACACATCTCAACATCAACGGTTCAGAGGAGACTGTGTGAATCAGGCCTTCATGGTCGAATTGCTGCAAAGAAACCACTACTAAATGACACCAATAAGAAGGGACTTGCTTGGGCCAAGAAACACGAGCAATGGACATTAGACCGGTGGAAATCTGTCCTTTGGTCCGATGAGTCCAAATGTAAGATTTTTGGTTCCAACCGCCGTGTCTTTGTGACAGATCAGGGTAGGTGAACGGATAATCTCTGCATGTGTGGTTCCGACCGTGAAAAATGGAGGAGGTGGTGTGGGGGTGCTTTGCTGGTGACGCTGTCTGTGATTTATTTAGAATTGAAGGCACACATAACCGGCATGGCTACCACAGCATTCTGCAGCAATACGCCATCCCATCTGGTTTGCGCTTAGTGGGATTATCATTTGTTTTCAACAGGACAATGACCCAACACACCTCCAGGCTGTGTAAAGGCAAATTGACAAAAACGGAGAGTGATGGAGTGCTGCATCAGATGACCCGAACTCAACCCAATTGAGATGGTGTGGGTTAAGTTGGACAGAGCGAAGGAAAAGCAGCCACTTTTAACACTTTTTTGGTTAATACATGATTCCATATGTGTTATGTCATAGTTTTGATGTCGCCACTATTATTCTACAATGTAGAAAATAGTAATAATAAAGAAAAAACGTTGAATTAGTACATGTGTTCAAACTTTTGACTGGTACTGTATGTGTATATACTGCTCAAAAAAATAAAGGGAACACTTAAACAACACAATGTAACTCCAAGTCAATCACACTTCTGTGAAATCAAACTGTCCACTTAGGAAGCAACACTGATTGACAATAAATTTCACATGCTGTTGTGCAAATGGAATAGACAAAAGGTGGAAATTATAGGCAATTAGCAAGACACCCCCAAAAAAGGAGTGATTCTGCAGGTGGTGACCACAGACAACTTCTCAGTTCCTATGCTTCCTGGCTGATGTTTTGGTCACTTTTGAATGCTGGCGGTGCTCTCACTCTAGTGGTAGCATGAGACGGAGTCTACAACCCACACAAGTGGCTCAGGTAGTGCAGTTCATCCAGGATGGCACATCAATGCGAGCTGTGGCAAAAAGGTTTGCTGTGTCTGTCAGCGTAGTGTCCAGAGCATGGAGGCGCTACCAGGAGACAGGCCAGTACATCAGGAGACGTGGAGGAGGCCGTAGGAGGGCAACAACCCAGCAGCAGGACCGCTACCTCCGCCTTTGTGCAAGGAGGTGCACTGCCAGAGCCCTGCAAAATGACCTCCAGCAGGCCACAATGATGTTATTTGTTGCTTGTTGTTGTAAATTGTTAGATTCTACTGCACTGTTGGAGCTAGGAAGACAAGCATTTCGCTACACCCGTAATAACATCTGCTAAATATGTGTACAGTATGTGACCAATAACATTTGTTTTGATTTGACCCAAAGGACATCTAGCCAACTTGACACAACTGTGGGAAGCATTGGAGTCAACATGGACCGGCATCCCTGTGGAACACTTTCGACACCTTGTAGAGTTCAAGCCCTGACGGTGAAACTCAATATTAGGAACACCTTTGCTATTTATGCTACGTTCTTGTGTATTATATTTTATTCCTCTTGTGTTACTATTATATTTTTGTATCTTATTTTTTAATTCTGCATCGTTGGAAGGGCTCATAAGCAAGCATTTCACTGTACCATCTACACCAGTTATCTTCGCTGTATGTGACAAATAACATTTGATTTGATTTTATGCAGTTTCTTCAGCAAGAAGCATTCAAAACAGGACGTTTGAGTGGTCTTACTCTTCCCTGTAATCAGAGGGAATGCCAGTCTGTCTTGCACACCAGTCTGTCTTGGCTAAAAGTAAAGGAGAGACTGGCTGCATCACTTTCTGTTTTTAGAAGAACCATTAATGTGTTGAAAACACTGCACTGACACACACACTTACCCCACCAGCCAGGTGTGCCGTTTTAAATGTAGATTTGTCCTTAAGCTGTTCTGGTCTATTAATGTTCTCTATTATGTCATGTTTCATGTTTTGTGTGGACACCAGGAAGAGTAGCTGCTGTAATCGCCACACCAAATTGGAATCCTAATAAAATACAAAAAAATAAAATAGGCCTACAAATTAAAATTAGCCTACATCCCTGCAATTTACTGCCCTAGCCAATAATTGTGTACAATAATACATTCCTCGTTGCACTATGTATTGTCGTAGCCTAGGTAGAATATTGTTATTGTCTAAAAACGTAGGCCTAATAAATAGTGGAGCTTTGCGTGCCCGACTGCTGCAGAGCGCAGCCTGGAGGAACTCACAGATCTGCCATTTTATAATCAGTTAATGTATTTATTTTGTACTTTGACAGGTAAATATTTACAGCCCTAATATTTGGTTAATGAGTGGCCTAATATCTAGCTAATATTTAGCTTCTTCGGCTACACAACTCTAGCCTCTCTCTTCCAGCTATTCCCATAAGCAATAGGGTATATACGGACGCAAGCTTCTTCCCTATTCCTATTCTTGTGAAATCCCAGGAAAAGCTATAGGAAATGTGTTTGTTTTTTTAGCCTTTTTTATACAAATAGGCTTTTTGTGAAGAGAAGCAGGCTTGCTCTTGCTAATTGCTGAATGTAAAATAGGCCTTGGCCCAATTAACTGTTGGGGAACATTGCAGCGAGAGTGCATCACTGGCCACTGATGATAACATTGTTGCACTGATGTAGCCTATTAAATGTTTGCACAGGACAGACAATGATGAGCACAGTGAAAAAGAAGATCCAAACGAATTGACATCCATTAAAAATGGAAATCACTTGCAAACCACTTGAGCAACGAGGCAAGCAATGGCAGGATGTAAAAGATGTGCAGGCTAAACAGTGTTTGTTGTTGAACTTCTCAATTGAAGTATTATTTTCAGTTGTCACTATGACAATGAACACACCCTGTAGCATTGAATGGTCTGTGCTACCACCACTCTACTCCAATCTCCTCAGTAAATTGGATGTAGTCTATCACAGTGCCATCCGCTTTGTCACTAAAGCCCCATATACTACTCACCATTGCGACCTGTAAGCTCTCATTGGCTGGCCCTCACTACATATCCGTCGCCAAACCACTGGCTCCAGGTCATCTATAAGTCTTTGCCAGGTAAAGCCTCGCCTTATCTCAGCTCACTGGTCACCATAGCAACACCCACATGTAGCACACGCTCCAGCAGGTATATTTCACTGGTCTTCCCCAAAGCCAACACCTCCTTTGGCCGCCTTTCCTTCCAGTTCTCTGCTGCCAATGACTGGAACGAATTGCAAAAGTCACTTATTCCTGGAGACTTATCTCCCTCACTAACTATAAGCATCAGCTGTCAGAGCAGATTACCGATCACTGCACCTATACACAGCCCATCTGTAAATAGCCCACCCAATTACCTCATCCCCATATTGTTCTTTTTCTTCTCTTTTGCACCCCAGTATCTCTACTTGCACATCATCTTCTGCACATCTATCACTCCAGTGTTAATGCTATATTGTAATTATTTCACCACTAGGGCCTATTTATTGCCTTACCTCCCTAATCTTACTACATTTGCACACACCATATATATATTTTTCTATTGTGTTATTGACTGTACGTTTCTTCTCCCATGTGTAACTCTGTGTTGTTTTTGTCGCACTGCTTTGCTTTAACTTGTCCATGTCGCAGTTGTAAATGAGAACTTGTTCTCAACTGGCCTACCTGGTTAAATAAAGGTGAAATAAAAAATAAAAAATAAAACATTATTAATAGGCCTACAGCGTGCAGTAGGATGCTTTGATCAGTTGATTGACGGGTGTAGGCTACTGTAGAACGATAAACTTTCCTCTAGTGTGGATGCTCACCAATGTTTAATAGTTATGTTTAATTTATCTTTATAGTTGTTGTCCTTGGTGTGCATGGCCCTTGACACTTAAATTGGTAAATGCCGCTATCTAGCGAATAACATGACTATGGCATGAATACAGCAGTGGTTCTCAACCACGGGTTGATTTGATATCAAGACTGCAACATTGATAGCCTACTACAAAAGGGGTTTAATATTCCCTGCTATTTTGACTAATATTATTCTGTTGTCCTGTTCCACCCCTTGTGTGTTGCGCTGTCATGGTGTATTTGTACTTTTTCAATCATCCTTTTGGAGGGGGAGGATTACATGTTTTGTTTTTCAAACACTCTGGGAGGTTATATTTTCGTAAGGGGGAGGGCCCCCCATTATCATTTCAAGGAGGTCCGATTACCTCCAGGTATAACTCAATATAAATAACGTTCATTCCCTTAGGGTATTAGCTGGTCTAAATTAGGCTACATGAAAAGTGGAATACTGTTAATACAGTATAACCGTATGTTTCAGTGAATCTATAGAAATCACGAAGTTCCTGCACCGCAGGAAAATTCTCAGCAACAAATGAGTGATCAAATTAAGATCCTAAATCTGTACAGTATACAAGTCATACTTAAAGGTGATCAAAAACACAGGTAACACACACGCATGCATGCAGACACCTACACACATGTACAGTTGAAGTTGGAAGTGTACATACACTTACATACAGGTTGGAGTCATTAGAACTAGCTTTTCAACCACTCCACAAATTTCTTGTTAACAAACAAGTTTTGGCAAGACATCTACTTTGTGCATGACACAAGTAATTTTTCCAACAATTGTTTACAGACAGATTATTTAACTTATAATTCACTGTGTCATAATTCCAGTGGGTCATAAGTTTACATACACTAAGTTTACAGTGCCTTTAAACAGCTTGGAAAATTAAAGAAAATTATGTCATGGCTTTAGAAGCTTCTGATAGGCTAATTGACATAATTTGAGTCAATTGGAGGTGTACCTGTGGATGTATTTCAAGGTCTACCTTCAAACTCAGTGCCTCTTTTCTTGACGTCATGGGAAAATCAAAAGAAATCAGCCAAGAAAAAAATTGTAGACCTCCACAAGTCTGGTTCTTCCTTGGGAACAATTTCCAAATGCTGGAACGTACCACGTTCATCTGTACAAACAATAGTACGCTAGTATAAACACCATGGGACCACGCAGCCGTCATACCGCTCAGGAAGGAGAGGCGTTATGTCTCCTAGAGATGAGCGAAAAGTGCAAATCAATCCCAGAACAACAACAAAGGACCTTGTGAAGATGCTGGATGAAACAGGTACAAAGTATCTATATTCACAGTAAAACGAGTCCTATATCGACATAACCTGAAAGGCCGCCCTTAAGGAAGAAGCCACTGCTCCAAAACCACCATACAACACCCAGATTACGGTTTGCAACTGCACATGGAGAGAAAGATCATACTTTTTGGAGAAATGTCCTCCGGTCTGATGAAACACAAATAGAACTGTTTGGCCATAATGACCATCGTTATGTTTGGAGCAAACAGGGGGAGGCTTGCAAGCCGAAGAACACCATCCCAACCGTGAAGCACAGGGGTGTCAGCATCATGTTGTGGGGGTGCTTTGCTGCAGGAGGGACTGGAGCACTTCACAAAATAGATGGCATCATGAGGAGGGGAAATAATGTGGATATATTGAAGCAACATCTCAAGACATCAGTCAGGAAGTTAAAGCTTGGTCGCAATTGGGTCTTCCAAATGAACAATGACCCCAAACATACTCCAAAGTTGTGGCAAAATGGCTTAAGGACAACAAAGTCAAGGAATCGGAGTGGCCATCATAAATCCCTGACCTCAACCCTATAGAAAATGTGTGGGCAGAACTGAAAAAGCGTGTGTGAGCAAGGAGGCCTACAAACCTGACTCAGCTACACCAGCTCTGTCAGGAGGAATGGGCCAAAATTCACCCAACTTTTTGTGGAAGCTTGTGGAAGGCTACCCGAAACGTTTGACCCAGATAAACAATTTAAAGGCAATGCTACCAAATACTAATTAAATGTATGTAAACTTCTGAACCACTGGGAATGTGTAGAAAGAAATCAAATCTGAAATACATTTTAAAAATGTCTGCTAAATCTCTGCTATTATTCTGACATTTCACATTCTTAAAATAAAGTGGTGAACCTAACTGACCTAAGACAGGGAATTTTTACTCTGATAAAATGTCAAGAATTGTGAAAAACTCAGTTGAAATGTATTTGGCTAAGGTGTATGTAAACTTTCGACTTCAACTGTTCCTACGCATACACAGTGTACAGTGTGGCAAAGAAGATCTGTGGTTAAATAATGAATATAGTGAAATATACCTATGGTTTGGTAATCAAATCGAATTGTATTTGTCATATGCGCTGAACACAGACCTTACCATAATATGTTTACTTAAAATCCCTTAACCAACAATGCAGTTCAAGAAGGAGTTACGAAAATATTTACTAAATAAACTAAAGTAAAAAAGAATATAAAGTAACATCATAAAATAACAATCACGAGGCTATATACAGGGGGTACCAGTACTGAGACAATGTGTGGGGGTACAGGTTAGTCGAGGTAATTTGTACATGTAGGTATGGGTAAAGGAACTATGCATAGATAATATACAGCGCATTGCAGCTGTGAAAAAACGAATGGAGGGAGGGGTGTCAATGTAAATAGTCTGGGTGGCCATTTGATTAATTGTTCAGCAGTCTTTTGGCTTGGGGGTAGAAGCTGTTAATAAGGAACCTTTTGGTCCTAGACTTGGCACTCCGGTACCGCTTGCCGTGCGGTATTAGAGAGAACAGTCTATGACTTGGGTGACTGGAGTCTTTGACAATGTTTTGGAACTTCCTCTGACACCGCCTACTATATAGGTCCTGGATGGTAGGAAGCTTGGCCCCAGTGATGTACTTGGCCGTACGCACTACCCTCTGTAGTGCCTTATGGTCAGATGCCGAGCAGTTGCCATACCAGGTGGAATTTCAACCGGTCAGGATGCTCTCGATGGTGCAACTGTAGAACTTTTTGAGGATCTGGGGACCCATGCCAAATCTTTTCAGACTCCTGAGTGGGGAAAGGTGTTGTTGTGCCCTCTTCACAACTTTCTTGGTGTGTTTGGACCGTGATAGTTTGTTGGTGACGTGGACACCATGGAACTTCAAACTCTTGACCCGCTCCACTACAGCCCCGTTGATGTTAATGGGGGCCTGTTCTGCCCACCTTTTCCTATAGGCCACGATCAGCTCCTTTGTCTTGCTCACATTACTACACCGCCAGGTCTCTGACCTCCTCCCTATAGGCTGTCTCCTCGTTGTCAGTGATCACGCCTACCACTGTTGTCATCAGCAGACTTAATGATGGTGTTGCAGTCATGTTTGGCCACTCAGTCGTGGGTGAACAGGGAGTAGAGGAGGGGACTAAGCACGCACCCCTGAGGGGCCCCAATGTTGAGGATCAGTGTGGCAGATGTGTTGTTGCCTACCCTTACCACCTGGGAGGCGGCCCGTCAGGAAGTCCAGAATCCAGTTGCAGAGGGAGGTGTTTAGTCCCAGGGTCCTTAGCTTAGTGATAAGCTTATTGGGGAATATGGTGTTGAACGCTAAACTGTAGTCAATGAACAGCATTCTCACATAGGTGTTCCTTTTGTCCAGGTGGGAAAGGGCAGTGTGGTGTGCGATTGAGATTGGGTCATCTGTGGATCTGTTGGGGCGGAATGCGAATTGGAGTGGGTCTAGGGTTTCCGGGATGATGGTGTTGATGTGAGCCATGACCAGCTCTTCAAAGTACTTCATTGCTACAGACGTGAGTGCTATGGGGCGGTAATCATTTAGGCAGGTTACCTTAGCTTCCTTGGGCACAGGGACTATGGTGGTCTGCTTAAAACGTGTAGGTTTACAAACTCGGTCAGGGAGAGGTTGAACATTTCAGTGAAGACACTTGCAGTTGGTCCGCATATGCTTTTAGTACACGTCCTGGTAATCCGTATGGCCCCGCGGCTTTGTGAATGTTGACCTGTTTAAAGGTCTTGCTCACATCGGCTACGGAGAGTGGTCACACAGTCATCTGGAACAGCTGGGGCTCTCATGCATGCTTCAGTGTTGCTTGTCTCGAAGCGAGCATTAAGAACAATGACGGCCTATCTGGGAACAGTGGGTTAACTGCCTTGTTCAGGGGCAAAAGGACAATTTTTTATCTCGTCAGCTCAAGGATTCAATCCAGCAACCTTTTGATTACATGCCCAACACTCTAACCACTAGGCTACCTGCCACCCCTAGTGGCTGGTTTTGAAGGCATTTCCCGTCATCCTCTGGACAGACGTCCAATTTCGATGTCAATCTTGAGTGATCTGCCTGGGTAAACCTGGTGGTGCTGTGGTCCAGGTGTGAGTGATGAGAGGACCAACACATTGAGACAGGAGGGGATCAGAGGGGGAATCTAACACCGAAGACGTCTCTTATTCTGATTCATAGAGAAATTCTGCTTTTCATTCTTTGGAATCTGGCAATTGTGTAAAATGGTAGCCTATTCTAATGCCATCAAAAGAGATACAGTCACTTCTTGGGAGGCAGACATATAGAATGAAGTGGTATGAAATTGTGTTTATAACAGCAAAACATAGTGATATGTTGTACAAACGACAACATTTACATTTGAGTCACTTAGCAGATCCTCTTATCCAGAGCGACTTACAATTAGTGCATTCATTTTAAGATAGCTAGCTGAGACAACCACATATCACAGTCGTAGCAAGTACATTTCCCCCCAATAATGTAGTTATCAGCAAAGTCAGTGGCACTAGGAAAAGACAAGGACAGGTATGTTTTATTTGTTTCGTGGGATTTATTTCACATACTCTTTGAAGAGGTAGTGTTTCAGACATTTTCAGAAGATGGGCAGGGACTCAGCTGTCCGGACGTTAGGGGGAAGCTTTTTTCACCATTGGGGTAGGCCAGGACAGAGAAGAGCTTTGACTGAGCTGAGGGGGAGCTGACCCCCTGTAGGGGTGGGAGGGCCAAGAGACCAGAGGTGGCAGAACGGAGTACTTGGGTTGGGGTGTAGGGATTGAGCATAACCTGAAGGTATGGAGAGACAGTTTCCCTTTAATTAAGCTCTGTAAAGTTGCATTTTAAATGGCCTACTCAGGTTCTCTTGTTCTAGTCTATAACATCTAGATGATGATCAACCAGGGGGTTCTGATGTGCGTTCTATATGTGAAGAAGGCCTCAGTGTCTCTAACCTCAGACAAACCATGACCTTTTCATCCTCTCAGACAGACCGCATGTTGGCAGTTTTCATAACCTCTGACCTTATTGATACTCCTAACATTTTCTTCCTCTCATCTCTCCCATCTCCCCTCTCCCTTCATCATCCCCCCTCTCTCCCTTTCTCTCTTTGTGGTGCAGTAGATATAATAGATTGACTGTATCCTCCAACTGCTTTGATCCCACTGAAGACAGTGAACTACTGGGGATCTCGGTCACCCACTGCCCCCTGTCTAATGCTATAGATTCCTGTCTTCCTCTACTCTTTCTATCTTTCCATATTTTTTTTGTCGGTCTCCCTTTTCTGTTTTCACCATCTCTCAATCTATTCTTAGAACTCTTACCAGCTGTCCGTGTCTCTTTTCCCCCTCCACTCGCTCCATGAATTCCCTTTCCTTATTTGTCTCTCCACCTCTCTCCATCCCTCCCTGCCTCTCTAGTTAGCTTGAACCTTGTCTTTGAGTCCTCTGCAAAGAGGAGGGGTTTTCCTAAATGGGGGCACCCAGGAATTGATTCCCAGAGTGAACTTTGTTCCAGGTTACGACCTCAGCGTGTGAGGTCACTGAAATCCATGACTCTGAAGATCCACTGGGGATTTACTGTGAGACCCACCTAATGTTGAGCTGAGAGAAATACTGGAATCAATCTATAGCAAATACCGTAATCATAAACAAGCAAAACAAACAGCAACATATGGAGGCCATTTTTCACCCTACAGATGATGCTTCAGAGCAGATAAATGTGTGGAGTACATCATCATCATCATCATCCTATACCTAAGTGAGCCAATCATCAATAATAATTACCTCATGACTGGTCCATTTAGCCCAGGCAATCAGGGCTTAATTTAATTGCCACATGTCTAATTAGCGCTATCCTTTCTAATTATCATCAGGCTGTAACTACAGATAGACTCCTCTCCTGTCTATCCAGTACCCAGGCTACACTCTTCAACAAATCAAATCAATGTTATTTGTCACATGCACCGAATACCGTGAAATGCTTGCTTATGAGCCCTTCCCAACGATGCAAATAAAAATATTAACACAAGAGGAATAAAACACACAAGAATTAAGCTTTATATAGGGAGTACCAGTACCAGATCAATGTGCAGGGGTACGAGGTATTTGAGGTAGATATGTACATAAAGGAAGGGTAAAGTGACTAAGCATCAGGACAGATTATAATAAGAGTAAGTATAAAGAACAGAGCAGCAGCATATGATAAGTGTGAAAGTGTATGTTACGTGTGTATGTGTATCTATTGTATGTCAATGTGTGTGGGTTTTGTGTGAGATGTCAGTGTAGTGTGAGTGAGTGTGTATATAGCGTGTATACTGTATAGTCTTGTGAGTGTGCATACACTGACTGTAGAGTCAGTGCAAGATAGAGTCAATGTAGATAGTCTGTGTGTCACGACTTCCACCGAAGGTGGCTCCTCTCCCTGTTCGGGCGGCGCTCGGCAATCATCGTCGCCGGCCTACTAGCTGCCACCGATCCCTTTTCTTTTCCGTTTGGTTTTGTCTGTCTTGTGTTCACCTGTGTCTAGTTTAAGCTAATCAGTTGGGTATTTAATCTCGCCCTACCCGCTAGGTTTTGTGCGGGATTGTCGTTGGTTTGGGTTGCGTTTTTTTACTGTTCACGGGACTATTTTTCCCGCACGTTAGTTTAGTAGAGGAGTGTGTTTCCTCCGTTTTTTACAGGACTGCGTTCCTGTTTTCTTGTGGCTGCTTTTGTGGTCCTGTACCTGTTGTGTTGGTGGACCAGTAAATAAAACGCCCTTCTTGGAATTCTTGCTCTCCTGCGCCTGACTCCACACCCACCTCTCCTAGGGAGACTCTGACACTGTGTATCAAATCAAGTCAAGTTTATTTTATATAGCCCTTCGTACATCAGCTAATATCTCGAAGTGCTGTACAGACATCCAGCCTAAAACCCCAAACAGCAAGCAATGCAGGTGTAGAAGCACGGTGGCTAGGAAAAACTCCCTAGAAAGGCCAAAACCTAGGAAGAAACCTAGAGAGGAACCAGGCTATGAGGGGTGGCCAGTCCTCTTCTGGCTGTGCTGGGTGGAGATTATAACAGAACTATGCCAAGATGTTCAAAATGTTCATAAGTGACAAGCATGGTCAAATAATAATCATGAATAACTTTCAGTTGGCTTTTCATAGCCGATCATCAAGAGTTGAAAATAGCAGGTCCGGGACAGGTGGCGGTTCCGGTTGTATTCATTTAACTAACCATTTAGCAGTCTTATGGCTATTTAGCAGTCTTATGACTTGGGGGTAGAAGATGTCTCAGAGCCATTGGTCTGAGATCCGATGCTCCGGTACGTTTTCCAAACGGTAGAAGAGTGAACAGTCTATGGCTTGTGTGGATGAAGTCTTTGGCAATTTTCAGGCCTTCTTCTGACACCGCCTGATATAAAGGTCCTGGATGACAGGGAGCTTGGCCCCCGTGATGTACTGGGCCATCCGCATCCCCTTCTGTAGTGCTTTGCTGTAGAGGGTGGTGCATTTGCCCTACCAAGCGGTGATGCAGCTCGTCAAGATGCTCTCGATGGTTCAGCTGTAGAACCTTTTGAGGATCCAAACGCCTATGCCATATATTTTCTGCCTCATGATTGGGAAGAGGTGTTGTCATGCCCTCTTCATGACTGTGAAGGTGTGTGTTGAGTCCTTAGTGATGTGGATGCCAAGGAACTTGAAGTTCTCGACCCGCACCACTACAACCCTGTCGTCCTGGCGCCACATTGCCAAGTCTCTGACCTTCTCCCTGTAGGCTGTCTCATCATCGTCAGTGATCAGGCCTACCATGGTCATGTCGTCAGCAAACTTGGTGTTAGAGTTGTACATGGCCACGCAGTCATGGGTGAACAGGGAGTACAAGAGGGGATTAAGCACGCACCCCTGAGGGGCTCCCGTGTTGAGGGTGAGAGATGTTGTTGCCTACCCTCACCACCTGGGGCCAGCCCATCAGGAAGTCCAGGATCCAGTTGCAGAGGGAAGTGTTAAGTCCCAGTGTCATGAGCTTGGTGATGAGCATGGAGAGGACTATGGTGTTGAATGCTGAGCTGTAGTCTATGAACAGAATTCAGTATTTACCCTCTTGTCCAGGTGGGAAAGGGCAGTCTGAAGTGCAATTGAGATTGCGTCATCTGTGGATCTGTATGCGAATTGGAGTGGGTCCAGGGTGTCTTGGATTGATGGCAGGTTACCTTGGAGATCTTGGGAACAGGGACAATGGTAGTCAGTTTGAAACATGTTGGGAATAACGACTGAGTCAAGGAGAGATTGAAAATGTCAGTGAAAAAACTTGCTCTGAGAACTTTCATGCAGGACTCAGTGTTGTTTTCTTCGAAGCGGGCATAAAAGGCATTTAGCTCGTTTGGTAGTTCTGCGTTACTGGGCATCTCACGGCTGGGTTTCCCTTTGTAATCCGTTATCATCTGCTAACCTTGCAACATCCGACAAGCGTCGGAGCCAGTGTAGTAGGATTCCACCTTCCTACATTGTCCTTTTGCATTTTTTATGTCTTGTCAGAGGTCGTAGCGAGATTTCTTGAATGCGTCCATATCTGTGTCTGTTATTTGTAAGCATTAGCTCTAACCTTTAGCCCAGCATGGATATTTCCTGTAATCCATGGTTTATGGTTTGGATACATTCGTAAAGTCACTGTGGAGGTGACATTGTCTATGCACTTATTGATGAAGCCCATGACTGATGTTGGGACTATAAGGTTCTATCTGCAAAAATACGATTTTATTTCAGTACTTACACTGTCTCTATGCACACTCACACACTGTCACTCCATCATTTGCTCACCAACACATAATATGCACATACATTTATACTGACTCTACACACCTGCACACCCACTCACATGCAAGCTGCTGCTACTCTGTATATCTTATATTCTGTTGCCTAGTCACCTTACCCCAATACATATCTACCTCCATCACTCCAGCATCCCTGCACATGTAAATATGGTATTGGAACATACTTTTTAAATATTTCCTGTGTTTAGTATACTTATTCTATTGTGTATTTCATATTTCTTATTCTTATTTCTCATGTTTTTTTTATAGTAATACATTGTTATTAATTATCGCATTGTTGGGTTTTGAGTTTTAAAGAAAGGTATTTCACTGTACTTGTGCATGTGACCTCAAAACTTGAAACTAATGTCAGCAATATTTATATATTGTATTCTTTTGAACTTAACAACATGAATTGGGTTATTTAGATTACTATATACAGTACCAGTCAAACGTTTGGACAAACCTACTCATTCAAGGGTTTTTCTTTATTTTGACTATTTTGGGATGGTTTGGGATGAGTTGGACCGCAGAGTGAAGGAAAAGCAGCCATCAAGTGCTCAGCATCTGTTGCAACTCCTTCAAGACTGTTGGAAAGCATTCCAGGTGAAGCTGGTTGAGAGAATGCCAAGAGTGTGCAAAGCTGTCGTCAAGGCAAATGGTGGCTACTTGAAGAATCTCAACTATAAAATATATTTTGATTTGTTTACCACTTTTTTGGTTTCTACATGATTCCATATGTGTTATTTCATAGTTTTGATATCTTCACTGTTATTCTACAATGTAGAAAATAGTCTAATTAAAGAAAAAACTAGAATGGTGTGTCCAAACTTTTGACTGGTACTGTATATTTTCTTTTAAATAGCTATACAATACAATTGAGGTGTAAGGTTCTGTATTTATTTCCTTAGTCAATTGAGGTATTGTTCGTTTTGACTCTACCAAGCCATTCCTAGCTCGTTTGTGAGAGCTAGTTATAGCCTTCAGTCCTAGTTTTGATTCACCTGCCTGTTTGCCTACCTTTGTATGACCATTGCCTGCCTGTGACCACGATTCCTGCCTTCTGCGAAGGTGAAATGAACACCATCTACACCTTTTTCTCCCTGAGTATTCATTACATGAGGTGCGAGCATTGGAAATGCCTTTAAAAGTGAATCTGCTTCTGTTCTTTGGGTTGCTCTTTGTGCTGTTTTTAAAGGATAGGAGCCCAATTTCTCAAAGCCACTAGGATCCAGATGACCAGGGGTAGTCTACCAGTCACTGGTACGACATCCGAACTTGGGGTGGGGGGATGTTTTACCGGATGGAACAGTGGAGAACAATTGGAGGTTTACTAAGTTGCACACAATCATGATGGTACTTTTTAATGGTAAGTTTACGAACATATATTATGATGAATAAAATTGAAACTTCTATCTCATTATGGTCAAATATATATATTAGTCATTTACAATTGTAATGGCTTGGCAGATAAGAAAACACTATCAGTATTTACATGGCTAAAATTAATATGATATCTATTGTTTACTGGAAACTCATTTAACAATTTTAGATGAAGTTGTGTGGGAAAAGGATTGGGGGGGGGGGGGGGGGCGTTATACTTGTGAATGATCTGTCCATAGAACATTCTTCCAAGAGTCTTGATGATCATCTAAGTGCTTCCAGGTTCTTTTTGGCAAACTTGAGTCAACTTTTTGGATGACATGGGTCCCATTACGCCTGGCGAAAACAGGAATTCTACAGGAGACTGTCAGGCTGTCAGTGAGCTGAAGCTGATGCACAGCTGGGTCATGCAGAAAGACAATGATCCAAAACAAACAAACAAGTCTACGTGAAATGGCTGTGGCACAATTGTCAATTTTTGGGTCTTTAAATGGTATACTTTTTTTATTCATCACAATTTTCTTTAACATTTTTTTTCAGGGCTGAATTTTTCCCCCTTCTACTTACCTCAACTTTTGCGGTAATGCTGCAAATTAGTTAGTTGTAATTTTGGGTAAAGCAGACATTTCCATATATTTTTGTTAGCTGCATGTGTGACAACTCCACCAGTCCTATTTATGATATAATTTACCCCCAAAAAATGTAAACATGTTTTCCAAAAAAATCGTTTATTTTCTACATTAGCCATAATATGTGTTGTCTTTTCTGGTGGATTAAACTGATATTGCAACCAACTTTCTATGGCTTGTATAGTGATTTTTCATTTCATCATTATTTAATATTCAAATAAATGAAAGTGAGAGGTCCTACTCTTAATAAAGTGGAAAAGGCCATTCTTGAACATGGGGAGAGACATTCTTACTTACCTGCTAGAGAAACAGTTC
This sequence comes from Salvelinus alpinus, assembly GCF_045679555.1. NCBI lineage: Eukaryota > Metazoa > Chordata > Actinopteri > Salmoniformes > Salmonidae > Salvelinus > Salvelinus alpinus. The sequence goes on along the minus strand of NC_092105.1, from coordinate 24,612,326 downwards.
GGATTTAAGTACAACTTTTGTATGACTGAAGCTTTCAGTGAGGGCGCTAATGTAATATTTTATCATTTCTGCCCTCCGAACTAATATTCATTATATTAACAGGACCATTTAATTTTGTCTGGCTTGCCGTTCCAAATACACTGTAATATATTTTTGCTTCAAAACTTAGACAAGTCGCTAGGTGTAGGCAAGGCCATAAGCAAATAGGTAAACTGGGATATGACTAAAGTTAATCAGGGTGATTTTTTTTCATAAATAGACAGGTATTTTCCTTTCCTTGGCAGCACTATCTTATCTATTTTTGTTAACTTTGTATAGAAATAAATGGGAAATAAATGCAGAATATCATCAGACCATTTTATTGGTAAACTACACAGTAATGTAAATGTTTTTAGAGCTGTATTACTTTTTGTAGTTAGAAATATTCTCCAGGTGTCCTGTAAAATATTTGCAGAGAGTAAATTGTTCAGCCTCTTTGGAGGCTAGGTGAATTTCTCTTTTTTATTGCTATGTCTGTCTAACTTGCTGAATGCTTGATTTGGGTCACCTGCTAAAATAATAGTTCCTGTCTGCGTTTGATCTAATATAGCTCTATCTAAAAACACCAGGTATGCCACTGGGTGGATATACAATGAAATCAACGTGTATTTTCCCCCATGTAAGGTACAATTCAAAATGAGAACATTTCCTTCTTGGTCCGTGTGCTGGGATATATGGGAAAAGGGTGTATTCTTATTCATCAGGATGCCTACACCTCTGCTGTTACTACAGTAGGTGGCAGCATACGCCTCTCCACCTCAGCTCATCTTCATTTTTTAAGTGTAGCTCTTGCAGCAAAACCACATCTGCTGACAATCTCTTTAAATGTTGAAGAACCTGTGCACATTCCATGTAATAAGTTTGAATTTGTTGGCCTTTACTAAAGTTAACCTTATCTGTTCCATCTGCCATTGAAGAACCAGATGAAACATTTTATCAGACATGTCATATGACATGTTGGTGAACATCCCGTGGATATGGAAGAGGCATAGTATACATTACATATATAAAACGTGTGAGCGTGTAAGGTGAGCAAACATTTAATGCTGCAATATATAACTTTTTGGGCGACCTGACCAAATTAACATAGAAATGTGATTATAGATCTGTCATTTTGATTGAAAACAAGTCTACGTAGTGATAGAGCTGTTCTATGTGCACTATTTCAATGCTTCCCATTCTTCAGTTCAGTTTTTGCGTCTTATACTTTCGTTTTGGGACACCAGCTTCAAAATAGCTGAAAATACAATATTTTTGGTTATGGAAAATATATTTCAAAGAGGTTTAGATGGTACAATGATTTTCCACACTCTTGAGTGATTGTTTTGTCACATGTACTTATTTGCCTAATTTCAGTTTTAACGAATCTACTTTTTTAACAACAGATTGTAGCAGTTTGTTTGTTTTGGTGAGGATTGAGAGTATTTCACCTATGTTTTCCTGGATATCCCTTAGATGTTCATTACTCTCGTTTGCTTCTTCAAGTTGCTCCTTGTCTTTTCCTCCGGGGGAAGCCATGGCTTGTTGGATTTGTGTCACTGCGCCACTTTACCAACTGATTGGTTCGCTGTTGTACATAACTGACCGCTCACACTCTCCCAGTTGCTTGGGATATGTTGATTTATCGATTTAAGAGGCTTAATTTAAACTTTGTCGTCTGGTTTCTACATATATAGTTTGTCTGTACAAAACAGAGCTACTCACACCCCATGGGTCCTATCGGTGTGCACATGCCAAATAATCAGAATCTGATTAGTGTTCTGTAATTATTCATTATTTTAAATCCTACTCCAATCTCATTTTCACCCCATTTAACACCTGATTTACTTAACAAAAAGTACACCTCAATACTGTAGGTCCAGTTATCTTCATGACGTGGGATGGGGGGGGGGGGGGGGGGGCTTTCCTCTTCTGTTCTCTATTGCTCCTCTATTGAATTTGAATTTGTAGGTTTGATTACGACAAACATCTGTGAACGATCCCCAGCAGTGGAAATAAAATAGTGTGCTAGTCCAATATTACTGGACTAAAACACTGGCTGACTAACCTTTTCAGGAACGGTATTCCTTGGCCTTGGGTAGCAGCAGCAGATCATTTAACTGTCTTTGTCCTGTGCCAAACACATTTATTCAGTGAGTCTAGATTATTATTGTTATCTGCTGGCTGCATTATTGCATCAACCTAGCTAGCTAGTTATCTAGGCAACTAAAGATAACGTTAGTAGTTTTGTTAGCTATAGATTTTGTCATTCTAGAGAGTTTTAAAGGAATACTAAACTGATTTTATTAACTGCTTTTATTAACACATTCCTTGTTTTCCAAGAAATGTCCGAGAGTTCGCTCTCGTGTGGCAGGCAACCAGGCATGCAGGAAAGGAAGGTTGTTACTAGTTACCACAGTCAAAATTGGCTATATCGTAAAAATTATGCTCTGTAAGCTGTAGCCAGGAGACCACTGTGACTGACAAGTGAATCCACCTGTCGCAGCGAGCGTGGGGTTGCCGCATTAAATCCCAGGGACAGGGTTATATTCACTAGACAAAACAGAGGCAAATGGGCTGAAATTAGGGGACGTACTATGTCAACTTGTCCTATAAGAAACACCTGCTTTCTTTTCCTTTGCAAAACGTTTTTTTTTAAATTCTATGACATTAATTAATGACTATATCTGGTAAACGCATTTGGTGCTGCTGCTTTAAAAGGGGTGTGGCACACCAGATTGAAAAGTACTGGGACAAATTCTGTCTCGCCATACATTTTCCAGCGGCTCTGAACCTACATAGCAAGTATAGACTGTGTATTGTGTTCCCTACAGGTTACAGTACATGCATACTTACCCACTGTGTCCGCTGCTCTGGATGAGACGTGGTTAATGATCTCTGCCCACTCCTGTTGGGCGATGGAAACACAAACAACATCCACAACCACTCAACCAACAATCACAAAACACCACACCCTCCCAGCATCCTGAAGAGCAAGTTACCATCCCCTATTTTTTATTAACTTACATTTTTAACATTTACGTCATTTAGCAGACATTCTTATCCAGAGCAACTTACAGTAGTGAGGTCATACATTTTAACACTTTTCATACCGGTCCCCCGTGGGAATCGAACCCACAACCCTGGTGCTGCAAGTGCCAACCTCCCCCAACTCAAACCCGTACCCTATACCGGGTCCGTAACCTAAACCCTTCCCTCTATTTACTTGTATCTTCTTGATTTTTCTTCTTTACATTTAATTATGCAATAATTTAATTCAAATCAAGTCGCAGAAGGCAAAGCAGGACTCCAAACCCCATCCCCCTTGCCAAATCTCACCCTCAACTGGACAGACACTGGGAAGAGGGGTAGAACAGGGCTATCCCTACAAACTCCAAGTCTCTTTACTTACTTCAGGTTCTAGGAAAGTTCAGAAGCTCTGAACTATTCGTTCACACCTCAGTCCTACAGGTTATGGAAAATATGCTCTTAGGAAAAACAAAGCATTTTGGCTTGTCAGTAGAAAGGATCTCAGGGTTCAGCTGTATTCCCCTCAGTCAATCAATTAGCCAGATCAGAGAACCTTCATCCTGCCAAGGGGGAGAGGTGGAGGGGAGAGGAGGGGGAGAGCCGGAGGAGGAGATGAGAAGAAGGGTGGATGTTGGGGGGAGGGTGGCTGACAAGGTGAGAATACACCAGGGGGAAAATATAGAGAGACTTATATAGGGATGAAGATGAGCAGAGCGATGTTAACCTCTGTGAGTGTTTTCTTTTCTTAGACAGAACCAGTCTTCACAGTTTACCATATAGAGAGGAAGGATTTGGTATTTGGTATCAGCAAATACAAACATCATGTTAGTCTAACCGACTCGGATCGAACCCGGGTCTGCACCGCTCTTTAGGTGAAACTGACTACTGATATTGTTTCCCTCTTGGTGAGGTAGAGTGAGCTCTGATTGGCTTTGAGTGTGCACCGGTTGCTCGCTATTCCTGTCACCATGACCTCTGGGTGAACCTGTTGTTCCTCATTTGCATAGGACACTGAACTGACAGCTCATCAGCTTACAGGGTTCATACACATATTCCTCTCGATCTCTCTTGCTTTCACTCCCTCTACCCTTCTCGTTTTACCTCTTTCTTCCTGTCTCTCCATCTCTCAAGTCCTAATTTCTGTGCTTTCTGTCACCTGAAGCTGCATGGCAAATGGTCCTGGAACACAAGGAAAGCACAAAGGACAATGTCGAAGGACTAGTCAGCCCTTCCCCTTCTGAGGGGCCAAAATGTATCTCTCTGTTCCAGTACCCCGACTATTGAATGTGTGATAGAATAATACTATAGTATCCATGTTTGGTATCTATCTAGAACTTGTTCACTGAGTATAGCTATGATGCTATCTGTATGGATGTATGATCTCTGTGGTAACTTGTGTCTGTACAGGTTGAACTCTAAATTACTCCATGCAGAGGTTTTATGGAATTCTGTCTTATTTACATTGGTCTCATCCCACACAAAAGCCCTTAGATGCTATGCCACCCTGTGGAGATTGGGCCTTGGTGGTCGGATAACTGTATACTTGGTATTGTTTGATTGGTCAATGGATGTTGGTTTTGGGTTAAGGTGGTTAAACCTTCAGATGTTATAAATGGAATTAAATGCCTGTGTTCTCATTCTTATTCTGTATCCAGTCGATAGAGGAAGGACTCTCTTGCTTTGTTGTATGATCAATCCTAATTTCCTAGGCCTCTGGCCTAGTAGGCATTTCTTTGTTCATGCTTTGTCTTGTAAGTTAACCTTAGGATCTATATGCCTAGAATAATGCTTTGTTAATGTCAGTATTGCCTTGTAAAGTTCAGCTTTATGCCTTGTATGTAAATCAATTAATTTTTACCAAGTAATTAAATACACTTAGTATTTAGAATTCCATTCCCAGACATTTCTTGATTGCTTATTACTGTAACTCAACCATAGTGTTCTTGCATATTTCTATTTATCTTATGGAGTCAGATAATTCCTTTAATAATATAATATAATTTCATGAAATCACAAGTCCAATTAGGGAGGTATAATTAATAATATAATTAAATAGTATAATTAAAGATAAACATCTTGTGAATCCAGCCAACATGTCCGATTTTTTAAATGTTTTACAGCGAAAACACAACATATATTTATGTTAGCTCACCACAATATCCAAAAACACACCGCAATTTTTTCACAGAAAGATAGCTTTCACAAAACCCACAAATAGAGATAAGATTAATCACTAACCTTCGAACAACTTCATCAGATGACAGTCATATGACATCATGTTAAACAATACATTTATGTTTTGTTCGATTATGTGCATATTTATAGCCACAAATCGTGGTTTTACATTGGCGCCATGTTCAGAAATGGCTCCAAAATAGCGAAAGTAAATACAGATAGCAACGTGAAATACAGAAATACTCATCATAAACTTTGATGAAAGATACATGTTTAACATATAATTAAAGATACACTGGTTCTTAATGCAACCGCTGTGTTAGATTTAAAAAATAACTTTAGTAAAAAGCACAGCATGCAGTAATCTGAGACAGCGCTCAGCCATTCTCCGCCATGTTGGAGTCAACAGAAATACGAAATTACATCATAAATATTCCCTTACCTTTGATGATCTTTCATCAGAATGCAGTGCCAGGAATCCTAGTTCCACAATAAATCATTTTTTAGTTTTATAATGTCCATTACTTCTGTCGAATTAGCAACTTTGGCTAGCATGTGTAGTTCACGTGTCCATCGAACTTTACGCTAATGAACGAAAACTTCAAAGTGATATTACAAATCGAATAAACTGGTCAAACTCAGTTGAGAATCAATCTTCAGGATGTTTTTCTCATATATATCCAATAACGTCCCAGACGGAGCATTTCTTCATGTCTATCTAACGCATTGCAGACAAGGACATCACATGCGTAGTGCGCGTGGCCAAGAACTGGCAATATGCCTGACCAGTCACTCCATTGGCTTTCATCCGGTCCCACATCAAGCTATATGCTTCATTCCACGTTCTACTGTCTGTTGACATCTAGTGGAAGGCGTATGAAGTGCATACAGATCCATAAATATAAGGCAATTGAATAGGCGATGCCTTTCACAGCGACCCATTTCAGAATTTTCACTTCCTGTTTGGAAGTTTGCCTGCCATATGAGTTCTGTTTTACTCACAGATATAATTCAAACAGTTTTAGAAACTTCAGAGTGTTTTATATCCAATACTACTAATAATATGCATATCATATGATCTAGGACAGAGTACGAGGCTGTTTAATTTGGGCACCAATTCATCCAAAACTGAAAATGTCGCCCCCTATCCCTTTAATAGACTCACATTATGAGTCACATGTGAGGTAAAAGTAATATACAGGGCATTCGGAAAGAATTCAGACACCTAGACTTTTTCCACATTGTTACATCACAGCCTGATTCTAAAATTGATCGTTTTTTCCCCTCATCAGTCTACACACAATACCTCACAATGACAAAACAAAAGCAGTTTTTTTTGTGTACATTTATTAAAGATAAAAAACTGTTATCACATTTACATAAGTATTCAGACCCTTTACTGAGATCTTTGTTGAAGCACCTTTGGCAGTGATTACAGCCTCAAGTCTTCTGGGGTATGACACAATAAATTTGGCAAACCTGTATTTGGGCAGTTTCTCCCATTCTTCTCTGCAGATCCTCTCAAGCTCTGTCAAGTTGGATGGGGAGCGTCACTGCACAGCTATTTTCAGGCCTATCCAGAGATGTTCGATCGGGTTCAAGTCCAGGTTCTGGCTGGGCCACTCAAGGACATTCAGAGACTTGTTCCAAAGCCGAGTCCTACGTTATCTTGGCTATGTGCTTAGGGTCGTTGTCCTGTTGGAAGGTGAACCTTCGACACAGTCTGAGATCCGGAGCAGGTTTTCATCAAGGATCTCTCAGTACTTTGTTCCATTAATCTTTCCCTCGATTCTGACTAGTCTCCCAGTTCCTGCTGCTGAAAAACATACCCACAGCATGATGCTGCCACCACCATGCTTCACCGTAAGGATGGTATTGGCCAAGTGATGAGGGATGCCTGGTTTCCTCCAGATGTGACGCTTGGCATTCAGGCCAAAGAGTTCAATCTTGGTTTCATCAGACCAGAGAATCTTGTTTCTCATGGTCTGAGAATCCGTTAGTTGCCTTTTGGCAAACTCCAAGTGGGCTGTCGTGTCTTTTACAGAGGAGGGACTTCAATCTGACCACTCTACCATAAAAGCCTGATTGGTAGAGTTCTGCAGAGATGGTTGTCCTTCTGGAAGGTTCTCCCATCTCCACAGAGGAACTCTGGAGCTCTGTCAGGGTGACCATCGGGTACTTGGTCCCTTCTCCCCTGATTGCTCAGTTTGACAAGGCGGCCAGCTCTAGGAAAAGTCTTGGTGGTTCCAAACTTCTCCCATTTAAGAATGATGGAGGCCACTGTGTTCTTGGGGACCTTCAATGCTGCAGAAATATTTTGGTACCCTTCCCCAGATCTGTGCCTCGACACAATCCTGTCTCGGAGCTCTACGGCTAATTCCTTCGACCTCCTGGCTTGATTTTTGGTCTGACATGCACTGTCACCTGTGGGACCTTATATATCAATCAATCAAATGTATTTATAAAGCCCTTCTTACATCAGCTGATGTCACAAAGTACTGTACAGAAACTCAGCCTAAAACCCCAAACAGCAAGTAATGCAGGTGTAGAAGCATGGTGGCTAGGAAAAACTCCCTAGAAAGGCCAGAACCTAGGAAGAAACCTAGCGAGGAACCAGGCTATGAGGGGTGGCCAGTCCTCTTCTGGCTGTGCCGGGTGGAGATTATAACAGAACATGGCCAAGATGTTCAAAGGTTCATAGATGACCAGCAGGGTCAAATAATAATAATCACAGTGGTTGTCGAGGGTGCAACAGGTCAGCACCTCAGGAGTAAATGTCAGTTGACTTTTCATAGCCGATCATTCAGAGTATGTCTACCGCTCCTGCTGTCTCTAGAGAGTTGAAAACAGCAGGTCTGGGACAGGTAGCACGTCCGGTAAACAGGTCAGGGTTCCATAGCCGCAGGCAGAACAGTTGAGAGAGATATTTAGAAAAGAGACAGAGAATTAGAGAGAGCATACTTAAATTCACATAGGACACCGGATAAGACAGGAGAAACACTCCAGATATGACAGACTGACCCTAGCCCCCGACACATAAACTACTGCAGCATAAATACTGGAGGCTGAGACAGGAGGGGTCGGGAGACACTGTGGCCCTGTCCGACGATACCCCCGCACAGGGCCAAACAGGCAGGATATAACCCCACCCACCTTGCCAAAGCACCGCCCCCACACCACTAGGTGGATATCATCAACCACCAACTTACCATCCTGAGATAAGGCCGAGTATACCCCACAAAGATCTCCCCCACGGCACAACCCAAGGGGGGGGGGCGCCAACCCGGACAGGAAGATCACGTCAGTGACTCAACCCACTCAAGTGACGCACGCCTCCTAGGGACGGCATGGAAGAGCACCAGTAAGCCAGTGACTCAGCCCCTGTAATAGGGTTAGAGGCAGAGAATCCCAGTGGAGAGTCCCATATAGACAGGTGTGTGCCTTTCCAAATCATGTTCAATGAATAGAATTTTCCACAGGTGGACTCGAAGTTGTAGAAACATCTCAAGGATGATCAGTGGAAACAGGATGCACCTGAGCTCAATTTCGAGTCTCATAGCAAAGGGTCTGAATACTTATGTAATTAAGGTATTTCTGTTTTACATTTTTTATGAATTTGCAAAGACAATCTAAAAACGTTTTTTCACTTTTTATTATGAGATATTGTGTGTAGATTGATGAGGAAAACATTTATTCATCGATTTTAGAATACGGTTGTAATGTAACAAAATGTGGAAAAAGTGAAGTGGTCTGAATACTTTCTGAATGCACTGTATTTATACTCTGGACTCCGACATTGCTCATCCTAATATTTATATATATCTTAATGCCATTTTGTACTTTTAGATTTTGCATATTGTTGCGAATTGTTAGATATTACTGCACTGTTGGAGCTAGGAACACAAGCATTTAGCTAAATTTGCTAAAATTCATAAAAACCTGTTTTCTTTTCGTCATTATGGGGTATTGTGTGTAGATTGATGAGGACATTTTTTTATCTAATCCATTTTAGAATAAGGCTGTAATGTAACAAAATGTGAACAAAGGGGTCTGAATACTTTCCGAATGCACTGTATGTATCAAATATTACACTACATCTTCATCTACCCTTTCTCTCTCCTTGACTCTCTCTGATTCTCTCTCTCTCCCTTCCTCACTCCTCTCCTCTCTCCCATGTCTGATGAGTCTCCCTCTCTTCAGGGACTGCGGTGAGTGATGGCTGGGAATTAGCGATGTGTAAACAGTCACGCCTCCTTTTGCATATCATCAGCAGGCCTTCACACTCCTCACATTCCACACCTTTTCTGCTGGTTCCTGCGCTTTACTGTTTGTATGGTTTTCTGCTTTCCCAGAGGAAGAGGGGAGAAAAGGGGAGGAGGGTGGAGCACGTCTAACTGACTGAGTTAAGGTCACCTTCAGAAAACCGTCATCAGCAGGAGAGGAGAGAGGGGGGAGGGGAGGAGAGGTGAGGAGCTTCTGTAAGAAACAGTTACATTTGATACCAATTAATAACTCTGCAAAACATACTTCTAGGAGATCATACGATACAGACCCAGAGAGATAATTATGTAGTATGTGTTAGATGAGAGCTCCCATGCTACCCACTAATCATAGGAGGGGAATTCAGTAAACAGCTTCTTATTGATCGTCAGACATTTTGCTCTGCAAAGTTCACACATATTGATTTTCCTTCAAGACTCTCCGTATTACGTCTGGAAACTCCAAATCTATACTTATGTTTTACCCTGGAAAACGCTCCCTACCACAGGCACAATATGTCACTACATAAGGCCTGCAGTTGAATGTTATTTTCTATTAAATACTAGCTATAGTACGGGCTTGAACATGACTGCAAAGCAAAGTGGTACCTATTCACTGTGTAACCGTGTCATTGTAAAATATAATTTATTCTCAATGGCAAAAATAAACTGTACAAGGCTAGCAAGTTGTGTGCTGTAGCTTATCTATAAGTCAGATCAAATCATCAACATGATTAGTTCCAACACGACCATCTCTACTGACCTCAGTGCCTTCTGATCACACTACAAAGCGTCAACATCAACGTCATGCATCACATCCATCCATTTACAAACTGGGAGATTTAATGCCCAGCTCTAAAAGACTGAGGAGCGTAAAATATGCATGTCTAATTGTCTGGACATCTTCAATTTTAATTCCTTTATCCATTGTTCTTTTTTTGCTGTGGCTCTATGAGGCGTGGCGTTGATGGGGATGTAGCCATTCGTGAGAAGAGAACACACAGTGCCTTGCTTTATAGGGTCATTATCTTTTCTCTGGTAATAAGGAACAAACCATCGCTCTCTCCAGCCATGACCTTAATGCCTAAATGAGCATTAATTAACATGAGCATGCGCGATCACACACACACACACACACACACACACACACACACACACACACACACACACACACACACACACACACACACACACACACACACACACACACACACACACACACACACACACACACTGATGCAAGATGCAATTTTCACACACTCTTTTGACTTCTCTCTCTCCTTCCCTTCCTTTCTTCATTTCTCCCTCCATCCTTCTTTATGAGAAGATAAATATTTTCTATTCATTAATGGGGCCAGAATAAGAGGAGTCTTTTGTTCCTAATTATTTTGTCAGACCTTTTTTTTTTATCTCTACCTAGCCATGTGTGAGGCAGTAAAATGCAATAGAAACCAGTACTGTATACTTGACAGGAAATATGTAGTGATGGCCTGCTATTTTAATAAGCAGAAGATAACCATATTGCCTATACAAATTATAGCTTTAGCCTTTTAAAAATGCATTTGAATGGTCATTGAGCATTATTCATGAAACTGCAAATTAATTTGAGCATAGTTTCACGCTGCACTGGAATAAAGTTGTTTTTTCTCTCTTTTCCCTGAAACACACTTAGCAGGTTTGACTGAATATGGGATTTAATCACACCACTCACAATCTTGTCCTGATTCCTTTCTTACAGTTTGCTGTGAGCAGGATCACGTCGTATTAGATGAAAACAAGGCCGAGCATCATGCAAATCAGGCCCTGGTATCCACCATGAACCCAACCACACATCTGTCTAGTTAACTGCAACGCTGCATACATACAATACATAACCAAACACTGTATGTGTCACATCAGTGTCAGCACACACACACACACACACACACACACACACACACACACACACACACACACACACACACACACACACACACACACACACACACACACACACACACACACACACACACACACACACACACACACACACACACACACACACACACACACACACACACACACACACACACACACACACACACACACACAGAGGTCCTTTGGAGCAGTCATCAGCTCCACCTAGTCTTGTCATAGGGAACCCATTCTGCATGGTGGCTTCACAACGCTCTGATCCTGTGATCAGTTATCAGCACTACAGTACCAGTCCCAGAGTAAACACTGTCACAACGCTGTCACATACTACCGGTCACACAGAGGTCAGCCCGTCACAGCTCAGTACACATGTACGACATGCTTAGACATTATCTGTTTCTGTAAGATGTGTCTCTCACACTGACAATCTACCAGACAGAACGGTGTGGTGCCAGAGACTCAGAGACAGAACTGATTGTATTATAATGGAGACCTACTGAATCTGTTGAAGAGAACTATTGAAAGAATGAGCTAATTGTATGTTCATGCCCAGGAAAATAGGGGAGGACTATTTAGAGATGCTGCTGTGGCATATTAGTAAAAGTATAGTAATTGTGGAGGAATAGACAGAGCTAGAACCAGAAACCCATATGTGTTATAGGGCAAATCCACTACCTTGTGTGCCATAAAGATTTAAACCTCCTTGCAGAGGTTGTAGTCTTACATCACTAGTATAGGGCTAAGCACATGTTTTTCACAGCATTGATCAACAGCTTGACGTTTATCTCCTTGCTATTGCTTTCAGTTCACTGCTCACTGAGGAAAAATGCATGTGTTGCAACCTCCCTAATTGGCTTTTCACAATTTTCAAGATAATAACAACTCAATGGTGACGTAATTAGTACATCTATCAGACTATTTACAACTCAACAACACAAATAATGGCCCCGGAGAACATGGCTGCCGTTTTACGGGCTCCTAACCAACTGTGCTATTTTGTTCGTTTTTTCGCGTTGTTTGTAAGTTTTTTTTTACTTATTTTGTACATAATGTTGCTGCTACTGTTTCTTATGATGGAAAAGAGCTTCTGGACATCAGAACAGTGATTACTCACCTCGAACTGGACAAAGATTTTTTCTTTAACAAGTCCGAAGCGAAGGATATACTGCTTTCTCGAGAACAAGCCCAAATCCCGGAGTAAAGACGGAGTAAAAGGGGGCGGAGGTCGGGCTGCCTTCTGAGAATTCTTAGGTGAGTGAGTAAACCTCCACTACCATCCGTTCCTTTGGCCAACGTGCAAACATTAGAAAATGAAATGGATGATCTACGATTAAGACTATCCTACCAATGGGACATTAAAAACTGTAATATTTTATGTTTCACAGAGTCGTGGCTGAACGACGACACAGGTAATATAGTGGTGGCTAGGTTTACTGTGCATCGGCAGGACAGAGAAGCTACATCTGGTAGGACGAGGGGCGGGGGTGTGTGTCTACTTGTCAAAAACAGCTGATGCACGATGTCTAATATTAAAGAAGTCTTGAGGTATTGCTCGTCTGAGGTAGAGTACCTCATGATAAGCTTCAGACCACGCTATCGATCAAGAGAGTTCTCATCTATATTATTCGTTGCCGTCTATCTACCACAACAAACCGATGCTGGCACTAAGACTGCACTCAACGAGCTGTATAAAGCAATACGCAAACAAGATAATGCTCATCCAGAAGCGGCGCTCCTTGTGGCCGTGGTCTTTAATGCAGGTCAACTTAAATCCATCAGACCTAATTTCTACCAGCATGTCACATGTGTAACCAGAGGAAAAAAAATCTCTAGACCACCTTTACTCCACACACATAGACACATACAAAGCCCTCCCTCGCCTTCCAGTTGGCAAATATTACAATAATTATATCCTCCTGATTCTTGCTTAGAAGCAAAAACTAAAGCAGGAAGTACCAGTGATTCGCTCAATACGGAAGTGGTCAGATGAAGCGGATGCTACGACTGTTTTGCTAGCACAGACTGGAATATGTTCTGGGATTCATCAAATGGCATTAAAACTTCTTAAGACTAGGGGGCGGTATTTTCGTTTTTGGCTAAAAAACGTACCCATTTGAAACTGCCTATTTCTCAGCCCCCGAAACTAGAATATGCATATAATTGTCAGATTAGGATAGAAAACACTCTAAAGTTTCCAAAACTGTCTTAATATTGTCTGTGAGTTAAACAGAACTGATATTGCAGGCGAAAACCGGAGGAAAATCCAATCAGGAAGTGCCCCTGTTTTTGAAACCTCTCTGTTCCTATGTATCCCTACTGCCCATTTAAAGGGATATCAACCAGACTTCTTTTTCTATGGCTTCCCTAAGGTGTCAACAGCCTTTAGACATAGTTTCAGGCTTTTATTTTGAAGAATGAGCGTGAACGACCACATTGCGTAAGTGGATAGGTGGGGGCTCTCAGAGTGAGTTGTGCGCAAAAGGGAAAGGCAGCCATTGTTACTCCTGGTCCTAGTGAAAAGCCAACTGTCCCGGTTGATATATTATCGAATAGATATTTGAAAAACACCCTGAGGATGGATTATAAAAAACGTTTGACATGTTTCTGTGGACATTATGGATATAATTTGGAATTTTTGTCTGCGTTGTCGTGACCGCTCTTTCCGGTGGATTCCTGGGCATAACGCAGCAAACTAACGGAGGTATTTGGATATAAAAAATATCTTTATGGAACAAAAGGAACATTTGTTGTCTAACTGGGAGTCTCGTGAGTGAAAACATCCGAAGATCATCAAAGGTAAACGATTAATTTGATTGCTTTTCTGATTTTCATGACCAAGTTACCTGATGCTAAATGTACTTATTGTTTTGTCGAGCGATCGATAAACTTACAGAAACGCTTGTATTGCTTTCGCTGTAAAGCATAATTTCAAAATCTGAGACGACAGGGGGATTAACAAAAGGCTAAGCTGTGTTTTGCAATATTGCACTTGTGATTTCATGAATATGAATATTTTCTAGTAATATTATTTACCTGTGGCGCTATGCTACGCTATGCTAGTCAGTGTTTCTGATGACAATTATCCCGGATCCGGGATGGGTGGTTCAGAAAGGTTAAGGAGTTTTCCACCTCAGTCACCGCATTAATCAATAAGTGCATCGACGACTTCGTCCCCACAGTGACTTACGTACATATCCCAACCAGAAGCCGTGGATAACAGGCAAGATCCGCATAGAGCTAAAGGCTAGAGCTGCCGCTTTCAAAGTGTGAGACACTAATCCGGAAGCTTATAGGAAATTCCGCTACGCCCTCAGACAAACCATCAAACAGGCAAAGCGTCAATACAGGATTAATATTGAATCCTACCACACCGGCTCTGAAGCTCATCGGATGTGGCAGGGCTTGACAACTATTACGGACTACAAAGGGAAACTCAGCCGCGAGCTGCCCAGTGATGCGAGCCTACCAGAGTAGCTAAATGCCTTTAACTGACTTGCCTAGTTAAATAAATAAAATAACAGCTAGGG